>NC_138552.1:136090681-136323181 GCF_964273705.1 Natrix helvetica | reverse complement strand
AATGCAGAAGACTTAAAAGACCGGTAAGGAGCTCGGGCGGGCAGGCGGGACCTCTGGAGCACTGTACCAGAACGGTATCTGGTGCTCCAGGCTGGCTCTAGTACGCCCATACTGGGGCGTACCGCCTGCAATCCACCACTGCATTTTAGGTATATATTCCAAAGCCCTGCTTTTCTTGTCCTTTTACAATTTAACTAGACTTGGATTATACAACATTTCCCCACTATCAAAAGAATATTTCCTCCCGAAAAGGAAAAATAAATAAATATGAAAAATTAATATGTTAGACTAAAACCTCACAGGTTTCTATTGTTTTAGTCAGGAACATCACCTGCTAAATTAAGTAGAATGCCCAAAATATAGGCAATTACTACACCAAGAAATGAAGTTATAGCTCATGGTAGGAAATTTGGCTCAGATCTCTCACTTTGTTGTGAAAGCAAAATACATTATTTTAGAGCACTTTCATATGACTTTCATATGACTTGTTTAGTTGGATAAGTGATTGGCCTGGTTCCAATATTATGCTAAGCTGTAGGTTGCTTGATTTGGTTTTGGGTGTCATCTGGACTCTGCTGTTGTAGCTATTTGCTAAATTACTACTAAACAAACCATGGTTTAGTGTTTGTGCGCAAATCAAGTAACTCCTTTCTTTCAAATGGCACTGTCAATAAAAATCAATTGCATTGAAAGTCAAATCTATACAATATTTTACATTTATCTAAATAATATTTGTGGAGGAGAGAGATTTTGGGACAATTTATCGCAACTTGGATCCCTGGATGGTTCAGCAGGAAAATATTCAAAAGCAAGCAATTATGTTGGTTTAAGCCACAGTACATATTACATTGTATTGTACATATAGTACAGTAACTACAATTTGGGCTTTCTAAAAGATCCATATACTTAGTGAGAGCACATATACTATGTCAATATGTTATGGCATCCTAGGTTCTTGGGACGAACTCAATGCATATGAAGGTCAACACTAGTAAACAACCAGCAGGTGTGACTTCACACTGTTGTGAACAGACAACAATAAAATCTGGATAGTGGACATTGTAGTACTTGGTGGCAGCAAAACCGAAGAGAAAGAACTGGAGAAAATCACAATACACAGACTACAAATAGAACAATGGTAGCAAAAGAAAGCAAAGAGTGCCAATAGCAATAGGGGCCTTGGGTGCAATCCCAAAACATATAGAGTGCCACTTGAACACCATCGGCATTGACAAAATCAAGATCAATCAATCGCAAAAGGCAGCCTTACTTGGAATAGGTTACAGCTTGCAACAATATCTTTAACACCATCCAAACATCATCTGCCTATCTCAAGTGCTTGGGAACGACATGATAGGTGGACAAAAATGCCAAATCCAGTCTAAACATCTGGCTGAATAGGTGACCAACCAAAATAATAATAGACTGCTCTACCAAGATTTGTATTATTCATTTTTTTGCTGTTGTCCAGGTATCCGCATCTTACAAAATGGAAGCATCGTATTCTTGTGTGCCTTCCTATTAAGAAGACCAATCTGGAGTGGTAGCCCCTGTTCATTTTCCATAACAATTTAGTGCCAAAACCAGGCCTCTCCAATGCAGCATAGGCAACTTGTAACAGCTTGACTCACCATTGTCAACACTACTTTTTTAATCTCCACCGTTTCAGGATCTTTTGAAAGATAAAGAGGGCATACCAGCTCAGTAATGAATTCTAACACTTTGTTTAAACATTACCTTTGCAACTGTGGTTCTGAGGAGTCTCACATAGTTGCATTTGTATCATGTATCGAACTATGAACCAGTGAGTGAACCACATTCAAGCACATAGCACAGTTACAGGATCCATTTGTAACTAAATATGGTTGGCTAGAGTGCAATGGGGCATTGTGTGAACAACGGAGCCTTCTAAAACATAATCACTGCTTCTGAAACAATGGATGCAATTCAATGATATCTGATTGAAAACCTTGGGGAGAAATTATTGTCCAATGTGCATCTTTTGTAAATTTTGTAAAACCACTTTATGTTGTAAACATCATCATAGAGAATTTTGTGACATAATACAAAATGTCATAAAATATTTCCCGTGGTCACCTGCTGATGTTTGACTATCCGATACAGTTTAACATGGGCTAATTTCAAGGCAGATATCTCTCTGAATATTTCCCTGGTTTTTTAAGAAACTTCTCAAATACACCAGAAGCTCTGCCATGGTTGAAGGCATTGGGGAACCTGCTAAGGAAATATCTTTGAAATGAGGACCCAAGGTTGTCTAGTACTCTGGAATTATATGCAAAATTGCAGCGGTAAGAAACTACAGGTTAGCTTGATGGTCAGTATAGCATCAGCAAATCGGCTGCAAAACACTTTTGGCCCTGTTGAACTCATGCAACATGTTGGAAACGTTGTGCGATTAAATGTGTTGCAGTCATTTAAAATTAATTCCACATTTCTCAAAATTCTTGCGTGAAGTGAAGTATTTTTTGTGTTCAGTCTGAAGGGTTCATTCATAACCGTTAAAAGCTTTTCAGGAAGGAAGGAAAAAGGGTGAAAAAATATTGTTCTCCAGAGAATTTTCAGAGACTTTCTGAACATCATTGGAGTGGGAGCTATATTATTCTCTAGGCCGCTGCTAGTCCAAAGGGCAAATGCATCACCGTGAAGGCACCTTTCCGAGGTCCAGACAGATCGTCTTTAATTGAGGGGATCCAGTGTGCATCTCTTAGTGGTGTGGTGGCCTAAAGGTGGAGCTTTCCCCTCACAATCATGAGACTATGAGTTCAATCCTAAATAGAGACAGATATTTCTCTCTCTCTGAGCACACTGAGAATATATCTGCTGAATAAAACTCCGTACTGGCGACAGGAAGGGCATCCGGCCAGTAAACACTGGGCTCCATTCAGTTGCCCAGACTCCACCCCTCAAGGGATTATGGGTTCATTAAAAGAGGAGGAGGAGGAGGAGGAGGAGGAGGAGGATCTAGTGTGCATCTCCTTTACTCAATATTACGAGATGGGCAGAAACTGTGAGAGATGTGCACTCCTTGGTGACCAAACTCTATTCCATTAAGGACATTATAGGTGGTAACCAGCACCTTGAATTGCACCTGGATGTTTATAGGGAAGCTTTGCAGCTTGGGCAGTAATGGTGTCAGGAGGCACACTGCAGCATGCCCATTATTGCCAATGCTGATGCATTCTGGACCAGATATGACAAACCAATATAAACCGCATTGCAACGATCAATTTATGAGGAGATTTGAGCATGAGTGACCATCTGAAATATTAATCCTCTTGACTGCAGACATTAGGAGATGCCTGTTAACACAAATCTAGGCTTTAAAGGATATAATATAAATACTTCTAGTTGTCAACATACAACCTCAATTAGGACTGGAATTTTGATTGTTAAGCAATGCAATTGTTAAATGAGTTATCACGTGACCACAAGACCCAATTGTACAACCATTTTTACCACAGTCCTTAAACAAATCACATGGTTATTCAGTGAATCAGGCTTTCCCAGTTAACGTTGCTTGTCAGAAGTTGGCTGAGAAGATTGGACATTCGTAATCTTGCAATTGTTGCAGATGCAAACTCGTTGCAAGTGCTTGTATTGTGATCGTGTGACTGTGCATGTGGTGTGACAGTCATAACTTTGAGGATAGACTGTAAGTACTTTTTCTGAGGCCACCATAACTTATAACAATCATTAAACAAATGATCATAAAGCCAAGGATTATTGGTGTATAATAATTGCATATATGAAAGACATGGAATGTGTTTGGGTCCATAATTGTTTGGATTCACAACAATACACTTGGGCTGTAAATGACCCAACCACTGTTTAGCTTGCTGTAGGATCTTGGCTGTAGACATAGTTGCTTTCCAGATGCCCCTTCAAAAGTTCTAGGCAACAAGAAGGATGCACAATGAATAGATTTTAAGAGTTGGCAAATCAAAATGGCATCCAGAAACAAGACTCCCTTGATGTTGCAATGTCCTTCATCCCAAAACTGAGTCTAGAGCTTTTTTCATGGGCTCTCAAGGGCCAATAGTAAATTGTTTCCAAAGACAATATGTTGAAGTTGAATGACATGTTTGCCTTTCTTTTATTTGAGTTGCAAAGACAGCCCTCTCCCCAGCTTCTCCCCTTGAGTGCTCTTAAGACAACATGGATAGGTTCATATGTCTTCTTCCCCCCACCCCCCAGAATGAAACATGTATGATCTGTGATAAAGGACTAACATCGCTCCCATGAAGATGGGTGTTTCTTAAATGTGAACCTTTTTGTAATAAGTTACCACAGTTCATAATTTGTGGTTCATCTACATCCAGTTTACTTATTGCCTTGGGAATGTGCTGGGGGTACCAGCAGAAGTTTTCCTCATACAATTCTCTTTCCACTATTGCTCATCGTAAGTTAAAGTGCAATATTATAGTTTAATATCCTTGCATTATCCTTGCACCTGTCCAGGTGTGAACCGGTTATTCTAGTAAAACAAACAATCAAAACAAACCAGTTATAGCCACCTGGGATACTGCCTTATAATAAACCTTGATTTTCTGAACGAATCAAAGATGTACTGTATATAGTATATTGAACCATAAAACCACACTGGCTAAGTTTGTACATTAAACATGCCCTTACAGCTGAATTTTGCAACTTCCTGGAGGTGTCCTTGTAGTCTTCTCAGGATCAGAATGTTAGGTATCATTCCTAATAACAAAATAATAGTATAAAGAGCACAATCTTCAATCCACCATGATATTTATTCCAGCCACTGTTACTACCGTATTTTTTCATGTATAAGACACAACTCCTCCCCCCCAAAAGAGCATGGAGATGTTGGTGTGTCTTATATACCAAATACAGCCATTTTTGGCATCCTCAAGCCCTGCCCCCACATGCCATTTGGGGGAAGGCGTTTTTGCCTTCCCTCAGCCCCCAGAAGCACTCTGCAGGCTTCAGCACAGCTGGGAGAAGGCAAAAATGCCTGTTTTTGCAAAAGATGGGTGAAAACAGGCCATTGTTTCGCAAAAATGAAGGCATTTTTGCCTTCCCCCAATCCTGCTGAAGCCTGCAGAGTGCTCCTGGGGGCCAGGGAGGACAAATCTTTTTTTTTTCTTACTTACCTCTTGATGCGTCTTATACAGTCTGAAAAATACGATGTATTGATTTGGGGTTTGCTTTTTCAGGCTTTATACTACTACTATGATGCTCTGCGAAGCAGTCTGTTGGCTGCTTCTCCCCCACCAATGTTCCTTAACTCAATTAATCCAATTAGCCAGATCAGAGAACTGGCTGAATCACAAATTAACCATATGAGCTGCATTTGTACAAGAAGGTAAAAGCCAAGTGACAAGACTGATTTCTAATTATTTCCTTCTTCTAAGGCAGGGGTGTTAAATTGGCAGCCCACAAGCCGGTTGCGTCATGCGCAGGACAGGGCCACCCCAACTCTGCAGAGGGAAAAAACATTGCGAAACGTCATGTGACAGCAGTGTGACGTTGCGAGTTTGACACCTGTATTCTAAGGTGTTTTTCAATTTCCCGGTCTAGTACTTTTTTGATCAAATCTCAGTGAATCAGGCCTGATTCCACTTAACTTTACAGCCCAGGCAAAATAATCAATGCACTATTGCCAGCTACTGAGCTTCTAGTTTCAGAGCAGACTTTTTATTAGTTCAGTCATAAATAGGTAGTTCATGACCTTCAAAAGTTCGAAGCTACAACAGCACTGAAAAAAAAGTGACTGTAGCAGCATCCCTGTGGTCACATGATCAACATTAAGACACTTGGCAAGTGATTCATACTTATGACAGTTGCAGTGTCCCAGGGTCATGGGATCACCTTTTGGGCCTTCCGACTACCAAAGTCAATGGGGAATTCAAATTCACTTAGCAACCGTGCTACTAACTTAATAATTGCAGTGATTCACTTAACAACTGTGGCAAAGAAAGGTCATTAAATGGGGCAAAACTCACTCACAAAACTCACAGCCACAGAAATTTGGGGCTCAGTTGTGTTTATTGAGCTGTATATCATATTGAGCCAGGACCTTATTTTGTCAATTGTAGACCATAACTAGGCTGGGTTATAGGCAGTTTTTTGGCTGCTTTCTCCAGCTTATGATAACAGCGTTTGCACAGTATGCTTACCCATGATTAACTCAGAAAGGTTGAATGAATTAATCTAATTGCCTGTTTTAATACAATAGATTGAACCTACTGTATCATGTGAGCTGGGTCTGTATAACAATATAAAGATCTTGAGTCAACTTTAGCTCCCAGTGACTGAATGGAGTCTTCTTGACAGCAACACTGAACACTAAACAATGAAGTGGCTTTTCATTGCCTTCTTCTAGGATACTTTCAATTTAGCCAAAATCCTAGAGACCCAGGATGGTGCCTCATCACAAAGTACTAAGCAGGCCAGCTCTTATTCAAGTCCAAACCGTTTCAGTAGATGCTGAGATGTGACTAAAATAACCTTGGTTACTTTGTGAGTTCAGGTGCCAAGTTTTCATCTTGGAAAAAAAGAAGAGGAAACTAAAGGAGTAATGAACAACTTTTAATTAGTGCTGTTAACTTCAGGACAGAACTTCAGGATCTCATTAAACAGACTGGGAAGATCCCCAAAGGCAGTAGAACTGGCCTGCACTGTACATCTCAATATAAGGAAGGGAATTCTCACTACTTCTGGAGTGAGGTGGGTGGGCAGAGCAATCAAAGACTAATAAACCCAGAAATCTGGAATCCAAAATTGCTAAACAATTTTTAATCTAATCTAATCTAATCTAATCTAATCTAATCTAATCTAATCATCTTTTTATCTTATCTTATCTTATCGTATAATACATGCACACACAACAGTGGTGGGATTCACTTACCTTCCCTACTGGTTTGCAGATGTGAGTATGCGCAGAAAGTCGCACAGTATGTCGGTGCAGATGGGCGGAGCTTCCGGCAGCCGCTGCTACTGATTCACCTGAACTGGATAGAACTGGCTGAATACCAACACACAGACACATTTTTATTGGCTCATTTTTGATCAGTACATTTTCTTATGGCAAAGTAAAATAGGAGGGCTATCATTTGAAAATTCTCACCTTCTTATAAACTAAAATTATGCTAGAGACTTATGCAGGTTCACTCAGCCGAATGCTGCAAACATGGACTATTTTGAAAGTTAATCATGAAGCAGAAAAAAAATGATATAGCAACTTTCTGACCTAATAATTAACAATTTGTCCAGGTTTCTGGCATAATACATAGGTCAATAAACTATGCAAAGGAAGATAAATCCAGATATATCTCAGAGTCATGATGGAGTCAGGTGGCAAGATAGATAGATAGATAGATAGATAGATAGATAGATAGATAGATGATAGATAGATAGATAGATAGATGATAGATAGATAGATAGATAGATAGATATAGATAGAGATAGATAGATAGATAGATATAGATAGAGATGATAGATAGATAGATAGATAGATAGATAGATAGATAGATAGATAGAGATAGAGATGATAGATAGATGATGATAGATAGATAGATAGATAGATAGATAGATAGATAGATAGATAGATAGATAGATAGAGATTACCATTTACTGTGAGTGAAGTATGTAGGGTCTATGATAATTTGCCATGCCCTACTCACCACGGCCTACTCACCACAGCCAACTCATCACAGCCACCTTGCCACAGGACAACTCACTGCCGGACAAGAGTTACACTAATATCAAAGAAATGATGGAATAGAATCATTAAAGAAAAGATTCAAAAGGAGGGACAGAATGAAATGTGAGTGTCAAAAATTAATTTTTTTTTTATTTATTGTAAATAATTAAATAGAATTGATAATTTGTCCTGCTGTTAGTTGTCCCTTGGAAAGTTGGCCGTGATGAGTTGGCTGCAGCAAATTGTCCTATTCCCATGTGTGCACATCTGGGCTGCAGAAACCCACATGTATACATCAAAACTTTTCAATTATCAACTGCAGAGACAGAACACAGAATAGTTGAAGCTTATGGAAGTTGGAAGCTGAGGAGGGCGTGAAACCTTTCAGATTCCTGCTCCTCTCTCCCATCTAATATAGTCCCCAAGATAGGGATAATATTCTGTTTAGCAAATTGTCATAATCTGTTTTGGAATGAGAAGAGATTCCTTCCTTCCTCCTTTGGTTTACCGTCAAGCTTGATTTCTACTAAGGGAGCAAAGTCCTTGAGGGAGAAGGCCTCAATGAACAATAATATTTATAAAGATTTTAATGGGATGTAAATATGACATTTAAAAAATCTTGTGCTGGATGATCAAAGCTAAAGATAACATTATACAGTTACCTAATGATTGCTCTAACTGGAACCCTTGGCGGAGAGACGTTTTTCTCATTAGAGATGAACGTGTTCCTTCTTTTATTGAACAACCTCGCCAAGCTGTTTCCCTGCAACCAGCTGCCTTAGCTGCCAAGTCTCAACACTTCCCCCCCCTTAGAACCTCTCTCCCCCTACCTGGTGAGAATGAATCTTCACCTTTTACGGGTAGTCAGCCACTATCAAAGCCAAAATTCCTAGAGGTTACCCATCCCTGCCTTACAGCTAAGCACAAAATGGCTTTCTCCAAATTTTCTGAGCAGGCTGCTGCTTTAAGTAGCACGTTCTTTGCTTTTTTGCTCATGTTTTGTTTTTTGTTCTTACTTAAGAAAGGATGAAGGCCAAAGATGCCACTTGGAATATTCATGTAAGGGACACCTGTCTGGAGAAACTTGGACCAGAGCAATTATATTGACAAGCAACCAGGAATTTAGAGTAGTAGCATGTGTTACCCTAACAATGAGTGAGAAGAGAGGTCGAGGCAGAGGTGCGCTCTAGACTCCTAAGATTGCTGAAAGTCATTCTCTAATGAAGCGGAAAAATAATTGTCAAGGTGGTGTGGGAGTCCAGGAGGTTGTGGTGGGGAAGATGGTGAACTGGAACCAGAAGAAGTAGGGTTCAGATCCACCCTCAACCCTGGACGGGCTTTCAACTTAAACTATTATATGGGGATAAAATGAAAGCAGAGCCACATGAAAACTCAAATCTGGAGAATGGATGGATGGATGGGTGGATTCTAAGTGTATGCTCTAAGTTTTGCAAGCTGTCATTCCAAGCCTACTCTACTGATAACCATTAGTATTTTTGTAAGGCCTCTATTTTACTCTTGAGGTTGGACATGCAGTAGCTCAGGAACACAGAGAAGGCCACAGAAAGCTTATAGTCCAACATCTTTAGCCCAAAACCTCTTCCTGATCCAAGTGTTTGAGCTTCCCAGTCTCAGAAAAAGGTGGGTTAGGGTTTTTCAAAATCCACAGTGTAAGGCCATTCTTTTATGAGGCAAAAGCACATTTTGCCACATGGTATCTTGGGTTTCCTGCCTCAAGAACAGTTTATCAGGCAAGAGAGTTGGAAAGCCCGAACAAAATAAGCAGTAAGGAAAGACAAAAATGTGCTGAGCCTTCCAAACGATGGCTGCACCAAATTACAGTCTTGCTTGGTTCGAGGGAGTAGTCTGCAGATGTTCAAACTGATCTCAGGAGATGCAGAAAAAAAAGCATTTGATTGCCCTGAAGACTTTCTCAAATATCCCTTGGAAGAAACAAGCAAGTAATTGGTCTCTTTATAAACATGGATGGTGAAAGCCGAGTCTGTTCCCCTCTATTTACCCCCAAAACAATTGTACTTCTTTATTTTAGAAAAAGGGTTTAGACTGCAGTGGAAATCTAAAAGTAGAACCACTTAATTTCACTGTGAGTTATAGTCAGTGGTGGGTTCCGGATCCTGTTGCAACTGGTAGGGTGCAACGGGGCCGGGCATCCACCACATGTGTAAGTACCACCCACGACGCTCAGTGACACTCCAGCGGCTTGGTGGAGCATTGCGCAGGCGCCATACACTATGTGCGTGTTTGCGGAATCCCCAATTGTTTCAAATACAGGTAAGGTCGGCAGGTGGGTGGGCCCTCCAGAGCACCGTACTGGAACAATACCTGGTGCTCCCAGCAGGCACCGGTACCCCTGTACCAGGGCGTACCGGTCGTATCCCACCAATGGTTACAGTCATATTGAGCACAATAGGTTAAACTTTCATTATTAAGAAACCATACCCTCATCTATTTTAACACAATATCACTATTCTTAGGGGAGATAGGGATCCCCTGCCATTCCCCATTATTTTGAGCTTGCAAGGTTTCCCGTCAGGAGTTTATACTTTGAAGTATTATACTTAACAATGATTTCAGGTATAGTTCCAGGTACATAGGAGAAGAGAGCCAGTTTACAGATTTATTAACCAACAGTAAACTGGTCTTAAAGGTTTCTAATTGGGACTTTCCTTTCCGCAGTGGTTGTTCTAGTATCTTCTACCACAAGAGGGCAGCCATTTCTAAATTTAAAGAAAACTTGATCAAATATAAGTTCTGCATTCTGGAATGGAAAATGTGAAACAACCCAACGCATGCAAAACACAAACAACAGCAGCAGCAGACGTATTCACAAAAGGGCACAATCTTTTTAGGATCTCTGCCCATTCGGTAGATCTCATATCTAGTAACGTACAGACATGCAAAAGGCATCTCTGTTTATAGAAACATGAAGCTGCGGTGCCCCATCTCCTCTGTTGTAAACCATTGGGAGTGGTAATGATGACAAGTCTTTATTCCTAAAAAGCCAGAGCAAAACCTAAGCAGATTTCATTGACTCAAGTTGCTTGGTCGAATAAAAGCCTCACAATAGAAGACTCTGCTCCCACTCATAAGAAAGTGCAGTGAATAATGGACTGTTAAATACAAGACAAATTTCTGCACTAATAAATAAATAAATATTTATTTCTTAGCCGCACCCTCTCCCGAAGGACTCGGGGCGGCGTACAATGAAACATATGAAATAAATATGTGGACAAAACAAACATATAACAGAGACATATACCGAGACATACACAAGGAGGAGGTCGGCTGATGAATAAAAAACAATTAGAATACAGTGATTAAAAAACCCCTAAATAATTAAATATAATTAAAATACCCAATTAAAAACCCGTCAGGAGCGATATGGTTAGATCAGAGTTGAGCCAGGCCAGCTACTTGGAATAGGTGGGTCTTAAGCTTAATACGAAAGGAGCGGAGGTCAGAGGTATTCCTAATATCCGGAGGGAGGTCATTCCACAGGGCTGGGCCCGCCACAGAGAAGGCTCTACTCCTAGGCGCCGCCCCCCGACACTGTCTAGTGGACGGCACCTGGAGGAGGCCTTCTCTGTGCGAGCGGATTGGTCGCAGGGATGTATGGGGCAGAATACGATCCCGCAAGTAACTAGGTCCTGAGCCATGGAGCGCTTTAAAGATTGTTATCAAAACCTTGAAACGCACCCGATAGACCACAGGAAGCCAGTGCAGCTCGCGCAGGAACGGTGTCACATGGGAGTACCTAGTACTCCCCATAATTACCCGCGCGGCTGCGTTCTGGACCAACTGTAGCCTCCGGGTGCATTTCAAGGGAAGCCCCATGTAGAGAGCATTACAGTAGTCCAAGTGAGACGTCACCAGCGCATGAGTGACTGTGCGTAAGGCGTCCCGGTCCAGTAGGGGGCGCAATTGGTGCACCAGGCGAACCTGGTGGAACGCCCCCCTTGCCACGGCTGTCACATGGTCATCCATGGACAGCCGGGCATCCAGGAGGACGCCCAAATTGCGCGCCCGCTCCACGGGGGCAAGTTGAATGCCCCCCAATGGCCAATGATGGAGTTAATTGGCTGAACCGGGGAGCTGGTACCCATAGCCACTCCATCTTGGAGGGGTTGAGCTTGAGTCGGTTGTCATCCATCCAGATCCGTACGGCTTCCACACACCGGGACATCACTTCGATGGCCTCGTTGGGGTGGTTCGGGGTGGAAAAGTACAGCTGAGTATCATCAGCGTACAGGTGGTATCCCACCCCGAAACCACGGATGATCTCACCCAGCGGCTTCATATATGTGTTGAACAGGAGTGGCGAGAGGACCGACCCCTGTGGCACCCCACAAGTAAGGGGGCGTAGGGTCGACCTCTCTTCTCCTGCCAACACACGCTGCGTCTGGCCAGAAAGGTAGGAGCCGAACCACTGCAAAACGGTGCCCCGGACCCCCAACCCCTCCAGCCGGCGCAGCAGGATACCATGGTCGATGGTATCAAAAGCCGCCGAGAGGTCTAATAGGACCAGGATAGAGGAACAACCTCTATCTCTGGCCCTCCAGAGATCATCCACCAACGCTACCAAGGCCGTCTCCGTGCTGTGACCGGGGCGGAAGCCGGACTGGCGCGGGTCTAGATAATCATTTTCCTCCAGATGACGTGGAAACTGGTAGGCCACCACACTCTCTACAACCTTCGCCAAAAAGGGAAGGTTGGAGACAGGACGATAATTGGCCAGCTCCAAAGGGTCCAGGGAAGGCTTCTTGAGCAAGGGTCTCACCACCGCCTCTTTCAAGGCGGCCGGGAGAGACCCCTCGCTCAACGAAGCATTCACTAGGCCCAGGAGCCAGTCTCGTGTAACCTCCCAGGATGCCAGTACAAGCCAGGAGGGGCACGGGTCCAATAAACATGTGGTGGGTCGCAGTCGTCCACGCATTCTGTCCAAATCCTCGATGGCAACCAAGTCAAACTCCTCCCAGATCGCCCCAGATTTAAACATTGATCATATTAGGGAAGGTCGATTGTTTTAGATCACAGAGATTTCACAGAAAGAATAGTTTTATGATTCGGCTTTAATATGTAAATGGAAGGTTGGTGTTGCTGCTTGGTTACATCAGTTATTAAAATAAGTGCATGCAAAAGTTCATGCTGGTTAGATCAGTTATGAAAATGGCATATATAACGCTGTAATCCTGGAAGATACAACTGGCAAAGGGACAAAAGGTAAGAAAACCACGGAATATAGGCCAGAGAAAAATCCTAACTCAAGGATATTCTTCAAAAACTGAATTAAAAAGCCACCCATTGGATGACCCTGGCCTAATAAATCCTTTTAATAATGATGATCAATTACCAAGGATCTAAATGGGACCCAATGTGCAGGGCCGGATTTAGATGAAAAGAGGCCCTAGGCTATTCCACTTATGGGGCCCCTTCACCTCCCATTTTTAAGTTTGTAAATTACATGAGAGATAATAAAATACATCATTACTGTGATATATATCAATATATTAAATGAAACATGTTGTAATTGGTACTAACCTTTATAAAAAATGTGGCACGGATAAATAAAAGGCCCCTCTTGATCTTGAGGCCCTAGGCTGAAGCCTAGTTAGCCTATAGGAAAATCCGGCCCTGCCAATGTGCAATGCATGGTTGCATTTGCACTAATATACTGAACCACAGTTAGATAACTCAATTTTAGTACTGTATAGTGGATTGTTTACACTCCACCTTTGCAGGGGTCATGTGAACCTGGGTTACAGTAACTCTATAAACCAGGGGTGTCCAAACTCGGGAACTTTAAGACTTGTGGACTTCAACTTCCAGAATTCCCCAGCCAGCCATAGAGTGTCCACAAAGTTCCCAAGTTTGGACACCCCTGCTATAAACCCATAGGGTTGTGCAAACACCCTTGCTATCTTCTCAGCATTTCCGATGCAGCACATAACTTTGACTGATCTGTCCTGTATTTCTATATTGAACTGTCTGACTCACTTTTGCAGAGGCCAGCTTTTCTCTTAACAAAACCATGTCACCTGTGTGATTTGTAATTTCAAGGTGTGGAATCCTTAGAATTGAGGTGCAATTAAGTTATTTTAAACTTTGGACTTACTGCTCTTATAAACTCTGCCCCACCTTTTTTTTTTTTGTAAAAAAATAAATCAATCAAATGGCATTCCCTTCTTTTAAACTCTGCTATTTCCAGCCCTTTTAGATTTGAGGAGCCTCCCAGGGCCTTGCCTCAAAGTCCTTTCTCAAAAGCACCGCAATGGAAGAATGTCTTCTACTACATATTTGCTTCATTGCCTAATTCAAAATCACTGTCACAACTAAGATGCAAATGCTATCAGGGCTGGCCATAGGCAGGGGGCAAGGGAGGATTAGGGTCAGGGGGTTCAGGTGACAAATGGAGGGCGAGCAGCAGATGCTCTTACTATTAATTCTGACTATCCTTACTGTCCACCATTGCTAGAGGAAAGACAGTATGGCAGTCTATGTTGATCTGGCTTAAATAGTCTTCAGGTGCAGGACAGTCCCCTGATCTACCTGAATGTGATCAATACATTTAATGGCTAGTCCAGTTCACACCTTTATGTGGCAGGGAGGCACCACACATTTCAGGCAGCAAAACGGGGGTCAACTATTCTCCATAGCACCTGAAGAACAAGAAACAATGCGTGGAAAGTAATCAACAGAAAACCAACCTAGAACGGTTGGAACAATTAATCAGTGGAACGACTTGCCTGCAGAAGCTGTGGGTTCTCCAGCACTGGAGGTTTTGGACAACCATTTCTCTGAAATGAAGATGATTTTCCCGCCTGAGCAGCGGGTTGGACTAGAAGACCTCCAAGGCCCCTTCCAATTCTGTTATTCTGTTAAATGGGCCAGTCCCGAGTTGTAGGTACGCTTTCTTGGGAATAAAAGGACCATAGAATATAATAGGGCTCACTGAACAAAATAGAGGGAAGAGGGGGATAAAAATGCCCCCACATGACTCATGAGACAAGCTGGAATGCTAGAACCGCAGTAATAAATGTTGCTTGCAGAAAATGTTATTTATTGCTTGCCAAAAACCAAATGTATTTGCATTTCCTTCCTTCAAAAAACCAAATCATTCTTAATTCAGTTGTAGAAGAGGCTGGGCTCTGACAAGAGATGGATTGCTTCCGTCTTTTCCCACTTAGCTCTGGCATTTGATGTTCCTTCTTTGGGAAACCATTTCCTTTCCTCTTCACAACAGAATGATTGTGAGGATAAGATAGACAATGTGATAAATTAATGTCCCCATCCAGAGTAGGCTTTCTATCCCCCACTACATACCAGCAAAATCTTTTTGTGAAAAAAAACCTGTCAGGTGAACCTAATTGTGAGGAAATAGAACAGCCTGAAATCCAGGGGTGAAATTCAGCAGGTTCTGACAGGTTCTGAAGAACCTGTAGTGGACATTTTGAGTAGTTTGGAGAACCAGCTAATGCCACCATTCGCTGGCCCCAGAGTGGGGAGGGAATGGAGATTTTGCAGCATCCTTCCCCTGCCACGCCCACCAAGCCACGCCCACAGAACCAGTAGTAAAAAAAAAATGGAATTCCACCACTGCTGAAATCATTCTGATACCCCATTGCCAATGTATAATTAGCCATTTTTATTTTTAATTGTACAATATTTATAAACTGCTCCATCAGAGGAACTCTTGGCAGGATTCCAAAACCGAAGATCTTTTGATGAGAAGGGGAGAGCCAGTCGCTCGCTAGTGGATTTATTTTTTGCATTCTGGTGAATATCTTTTTATAACTTTTTTTAAAAAAAGTTCTTTTGAAAAAAGGATAGGATTCTCCTACTTTGACCCTTCACACCCTTAAAGTGAGTAAATGGTTCAGTTCCACCTTTGGGAGCCAAAACCATTTGTGGAGGCACAACTAGTAGCATCTCTTTCTCTTCTTTCATAGACAAATGCCAGTATTTATAGACCTTTGTTGGCTGCTTCTCTGGCTTGAAACCGCCTGACCCAGCCTTTAGTAGCGCACGTCCCAAGTCAAACTTCCCCGCACAGAAGGAAGCGGGCTTCAACCCGAACGCACCTGCAAAACTTAATTTCTGTTTGGGAAGCTGGCACTCACAACCGTGTTTTGTTCGCGGGAGAAACCTCTGCGGAATTCCTTCCTCAGGCACAGCATCGCACTGCGCAAATACATTAGCCGTGCCTAAAACTACACGCGGACGTAGCACTCTTCTACACTCAGGATCGACCTCTATTTCATCCCACCAAACTGAGCGGGTGCTTGGGCAGCCACGCCGGTTGGAGCCAGGAGCCTGAGAGATCGACGTCCCGCACCAACCACCACAGTCACCGCGACTTTGGCCGAAAAACAGGAGGGGGAACAAACCCCGTCTTCCTTTTTAGAAACAAGCGTTGAATAGTCCCCGTCCCCCCCGAAATATCGGCCGAGCCGGGGCGCCGCCACTGATCGCTGCAAAGAAATAGTGCCGCGTTCTTCCCCGGAGCGGGGCTGTATGTTAATAGAAATAAGTTTTGACATCACAAGCTAACCTCAGAACCGGCAACACTCTTTCCTCCCTCCCTCCCTCCCTTCCCTCTCCTCTCTAACTCCTCACTTCCTCCCCTCTCTTTCTCCCTTCCCTCTTCTCTCTTCTTCCTCCCTCTCCTCTCTAACTCCCCTCTTCCTTCCTCCCTCACTCTCTTCCTCCTTCCCTTCCCTCTCTTCCTCCCTCCCTCCCCTCTCTTCCTCCCTCCCTCCCCTCTCCTCTCTAACTTCTCTCTTCCTCCCTCCCTCCCTCTCCTCTCTTCTTTCCTCCCTCCCTCCCTCCCTCCCTCCCTCCCCTCTCTTCCTTCCTTCCTCACTTCCTTCCCTCTCCTAACTGCTTTCTTCCTTCCTTCCTCTCCTCCTCATTCTACCCTAATCCGGAAAGTTGAAAGAGAGAAAAGTAAAGGCTGGGCGGAGGAGGAGGGGAAGTTTGAAAGGGGGCGGCGTTCCCTTTAAAAAGCCGCCCGCCACGCCGCTCTCTCTCGCAGCACTCGCGGCGGCTGGCTTCTTGGCTCCCGGTCTCAACCCAGGCTTCCCGACTGTGATTGGCGAGCGAGCCTCCCGAGCTCCGGCGGCCGTGACATCAGCAGAAGCGGAGCAAGCAAAAGCGAAGGGGGAAGGAAGTTCAGCAGCAGCACCTCAAGCCCGCTCCGAGTGCTGGCGGACGCAGAGCCCAAAGAGAAGCATCTCTGCGGCCGGAGTGCCGGCTAGGGTGAAGTTGCAACTGCCGCGCCAATGCACCGAGGAGGGGGAAAAGGAGGAAGTGGTTGCTCCTGCCGCCGCCGAGGCTGAGTCCCCGAAGGCTGCTTTTTGCACCCGGGAAGGAAAGTGCAGGGAAAAGTGCAAAGTTAGGAGGTAGCCCGGAATTCAACGTTTTGCTGCCGCCCCCGAGAAGGCGAAGGGCTCCTATTTACAGTCCCCCATCCGAGAGAAAAGCGGGTGTGTGGGTATTTGGTCGGCTTTGATTCGGGGCACAGCCTGACCTCCCTCGCCCCGGGAGACTCTCGTTTCCCCTCCCCTCCCTCCCGGCAGACTTCCCGACTTCCAGATCTTCTCCTGCCTACTCGCGAGCAGACATGTTTCCCAACCAGTCCCGGCCTGGGAGCAGGGCGCCGGCGTCGCCTCCACTTTCCTCGCACTCTCCATCAAGACGGCGCCCTTTGAGCCTGGAGTGATGCGGACGTCGGAAAAGATCGCCGGGCGAAAGCAGCGAAGCGGGATCGCCGCGTGTCCCCCACTCCTCCTCCTCTTCCCGATCGTGCCCGGGTTACAGCTATCGAGCCCCGCCGGGATGTTTTCTCCTCCGAAAAGCGAGCTGGGATTGTGGCGGACGAGACACTACTAGAACCAAGCGGAGAGCGCCCCCCCTCCCCCCTCGTCGCTCGGACAGGACAGCGTCGCGTCTGAAGGCGGCTTTTCCTCGGCCGCTTCGAAGTGGAGTCCGCTGCCTCGGAGATTTCTCCCCCTCCACGTCCTGCGCCTCCTTTGCCTTGCTGTCGGGACGCCCGATCCTCTCCCGCTGTCGGACCAGAGCGCCGGGCCGGGGGAGGCGGGGCCGGAGACGCCGCTCGCTCGGCCAGGCAACTTCGATGTGGAGGCTGGCTCGATGGACGTGCCCGAGTGCGTTGCTGCTGCTGCTGCTTAGGCGATCGGCGGCATCCTAAAAGGTAGAGTGAGGGGTGTGTATGTGTCGGAGGAAAGTGGGGGAAGGGGGGGGGGGTTCGCGGGAGACGGGACGCGGCTGAAGGCAGCACCTGCCCAGGCTCTTCGGAGGCTCCTGTCCGCCTCCGCTCCTTCCCTCTTTCCAGTGACGTCGGTGGCCCTTCCTTGTCCCCTCCAGGCGCTCCCCCAAACCCTTCCTGAAGAAAGAAACAAGGGCCGGCCCTCCTTGATTTCAGGTGGTTGTCGGACCGCAGAGGTTCCTCTCCACCTTCCATTATCTTGGTCTATTCCTCTGTTTCCCCAGTTCTTGATAAGCTCCATCAAGGGTGGTTTCTTAATCTCTCTGTGTGAAGCAGCCACTTAAAGTACCCCAAAGGTTGGGTTGGGTCTTGGTGGAGGATGCATTTGAAGAAAATACCCTACATAGTGGGTGCTACCCAAGCAGTAGTCCAGCACCTCTCGAACAACTTTCCCCAGCCTAGTGCATGCCAGAAGTTGATCTACAACTTGCATCCTTTGCCAACTCTCTGGAGAAGCAAGCAGAAGTTGATAAAAGTTACTTCGGTGTGTGTTTTCCCAAGATGGGGTTTCCAGCAAATGTCTGGGTCGTTCGGGCTCCTGCCCATTCTCTGCATCTGATGCAGAAGAAGTGCTGCTGTCCCATGGCAAACAGAAATCTTCCATTTAGAATAGAATAGGATAGAATAGAATAGAATAGAATAGAATAGAAAATAGAATTCTTTATTGGCCAAGTGTGATTGGACACACAAGGAATTTATCTTTGGTGCATATGCTCTCAGTGTACATAAAAAAAAAGATACAGATTTCCCCTAAAATGTGCTTCCATTTGTGTGTGTGTGTGTGTGTGTGTGTGTGTGTGTGTGTTCGCGTGCTTGGTTTCCCCTGGGTTTGACAACCGGCCTTTTTCTGCACATCTGAGTCTTGCCCTATGCTTCCTTCCTCCCTTTGCAAATCCTGTCCAATGAACTAATCCCTCTCTCTAGGCTGCAAATGGTTGCACCGGGATTAGTTACCTTGACTGAGTAAATACAAAGTCTTCAAACCCTTCACTGGAGCTGAAACAATTCATCTGTCTTTAAAACTGTATCGTAGATCGTAAAAATAACATGCATAAACCCTTGCTGTTTTAAGCAGAGTAAGTAACCCATTCACAAATGATGACTCACACACAGATCCATTCAGTTTTCATTCGCTGAATGAATCTAAGCACTGAACAAAGTTACAGTAGACCAAATGCCATTACAGTCCAGAAGAGGGCGTGGAGAATGAAAAGAGTCATAGGGAAGAGATGAAGTTAGGTTTCCGTGAAGACCCCGCTAAATAATGGTTTACCTTTATCTCAAGAAGCAGAAGACACAGTAAGGATGAATATGCACCCTTAATTGTCAAAAACACAGTGTCCCAATTATGCACACAGTTAGTTGCACATTTTAATGTACAGCTTATGCATTATGCATTCTTACTTTTAGGCTGGTTTAATGCATGCTTAATTTTATGCTGTGTTTGCCACTTCAGTCTATAATCTGTATTTTAATCAGTAGAATCATGGTTTTCACTGGCGTAAGTTGCCTATATCCAGTTCTTAGGAAATCAGCAAGTAGCTTTGCTGATTCCCCTAAGTGATGGGAAGTTCCTCCTGGTAATTTTTTACTACAGTTCAGAACCTTTTTCCCATTAATAATGCCCAAGTTTACTTTAGTTACAAAGTGAGTTAGCTTCCCTTTTTATTGATTTTTCTCTTTAAAATCTAAGCCTTATTTTCCTTCTAATCTGTTAAGAAAGCAGCTTTTCAATGTTGGGACAAGCTACCAAGCTGCTTTTGAAGATAGCATCATATGTTATTGATTCCCCAAAGCTAGCAGTCCATTGTGTATCCTCCCACTCCCAGCCCTAAACCCAAGACCTTTGAGTGGCTGTCTGTTGCAGGAAGTTCTACTTCCTTAGCCCCATCATGTTATAAATATTTGGGGATTCCCCATGTCCTAATCATTTCATTTCCCTTCACTCTCAGAAGTGAACATCTGCTCTTGGGTAACTTGGAAAACATGGTCTGGTTTTAGATATCTCATTTTGCCAAATCTGGCAATTGGTTGCTCCCAAGACACACTGTGACATTGGATTAACATGGTGGAATCTTACTGCTAAGGCTATGAGAGGCAGCCCAATTTGTCATGAATGAAGGCAAATGTACGTGTCTCAGGATAGTGTTGCTGGATCCAATCTGGGTTGGTCACCCGGACCAGATATTTAATCTTCCGAGCTTCCAGACTCATGCTGGAGCCCATCCTCGAGTAATTCCACTCTTCCCTGAGGACAAGCTCCAGCACAAGTCCGAAAACTCGGAAGACTAAACCTCTGGCCCTGGTGACCAACCCAGATTGGACCCCAATTTGTGTCTGTGACCATGGCATTCTTCTCTTCTGCGCCCGTCCAGCTTTCAACAGAGAGTTGAGTGGCATGTTGAGTGAGCCTTGAAAGCCTACGCCAATTCATCATATAGTTTAGACAGGCAGTAGCCGCGGATGGGGGAAGGAGGGCTGGAGACGTTTGGTACTATTTTCACTTCACGTAGCTTTTCCAGAGGAAGAAAGTTGAGCATATTCAGCAGTTGAACATCTTACTAGGAGGACCTGTCCATGGAATGTCCTCTCTATTGGGTCCTTCTGCATGCTCCCAAATGCGGAACTGATCATGTCCCCCTCCTTCCATTGGAACCTAACTCCGTCTTTTGATTTTGTGCCTTGTACATAGGTTGATGACCATGGTGGCCAGGACCTGCTCTCTATTAGTGCTGCTGCTTTATCACACACTGCTAGGGGGCTCTGCCAGTCTCATCCCCGAGGTGGGCGACCGGCGAAGATTCAGTGCTGATTTGGGCCAGCCGGCTCCTCTGCAGCTCTCAGAAGAAATCCTGCGTGAATTTGAACTGCGTCTGCTCAATATGTTTGGGCTTAAGCGACGGCCCACCCCAACCCAGAATGCTATTATCCCTTCCTACATGTTGGAGCTCTACCATCTGCACACGAGTCAGAAGCCAACTTCCATGGACTATAGTCTAGAGAAAGCGAGCAGCAGAGCCAATACTGTCAGGAGCTTTTATCACGAAGGTAAGGAAAAATGAGTTATTTATCCAGCTCCCAATTTCGATAACCCGATCCAGTTAAAATTAAAATTGCTCTGACTTGAATATTTGCAACCTGCAGCTCTGGGTTGCTAAGACATATTCTGGCAGTGTGGACACTTCTGACCTGTTATTCACTCACTTGCAATTGCGGTAATACTTGCAATTTAAATAATAACAAGCCCCTTCCTTGCATCCATCCATCCATCCATCCATCCATCCATCCATCCATCCATCCATCCATCCATCCATCTATCTATCTATCTATCTATCTATCTATCTATGCATTGAGCATTCATGTGCCCTACTGCAATGGAGATCAAACTGAAACGTTAATTTTTGTAAATGTTGAATTTGGCCAGTTTTGAAAATGATCCATTTAAATGTAAGACTTTTTTTTTTAAAAAAAAAATCTGTTTGTGCAAAAGAAACCAGAAGTTATTAGAAAATGCAAGTGGGTGAAATGTAATTGTCCCTTTTGATATCATCTCTGCTGAAACCTTTTCCTGTGCGAGTAGTACAGCTGTGGTTGAGCAGTTTATAAAATTAACTGGTATTTCAAAAGAGCGTTGGGGAATTTATGGCTTTCCAGATTGTGCTGAGTCACGCTCCCCGATATCCCACACTATAGGCTGGGACTGCGGGAAGTTGTAGTTCAGGAACAACTATGGGGCCACCGCTTTCCCAAACCCCACCTAAAAACCAGTGCTATAGCCTTAATAATGTGTTCATGGACATGTCTCTTAGCTGAGCCTGAGTTGATGTTGGAAACTTTCAAGCGTATAGACATCAATATATTTAAATCAGCATAGAGATGACTCCGGTTGTACCAGTTGTGCTCAGGCCCAAATTATGTGGCGAAAGTGGAATCTTGTTGCCGCAGGGTTACAGAACTGCCTGCTGCCAATTTGAGTATCCTAAGTAGAAATCTTGTAAAATATAATATCTGAACAGAGACATGCTATATATCCTTCCCTGCCATTCATGATAATAAGCATCGTTATAGCTTGCTTGACAATTAAAACGCACTGCAACCAACATTCAGTTAGGCTTTCAGAAACTGACCGGTGGTAAATGTCTGAGATGAGGCAAATGAGATTTCAGGATGATAGGAACTGCTGTCCCTTTTACAGTCTTAAGTTCCTTTTTTTATTGTGCATGTGGTTGGCTGGTATTGAGGGTGGCCAGTTGGCCTGCCATAGTAGAAATTCCAATTTTGCTCAGTTTTGCTCAGAGATGCACGTAAATTATATGAAACAGCCTGGAGCAAAATTGGGGGTAGAAAGAAACCAGATTTTTCTCCCCTCCAAAACAGATAGAAATTTTTTAGTAAAAATGAAAGTTGTGTTCAATTAAGCATGTAGATAGCATAGTTTTCATACAAGTGAAATAATTGTTATGGGCCCTTTGCATGAATTTCCTTTTGAAATGATTTTACCTGATCCATAGTTGACAAAGAAGATAGATTTCTTTTTATTTTCAAGCACAGATTCTGTTCAAATTAGTTTCCACTGAGAACTGTTGGAGGCTAAGCAGTAAGAGATGTCCGTGGAATATACAGTTGGCCGTAGGGTCATTTGGAAGGTTTTCTAATCCCTATCTAATCCCCGTGAGAGATCACTTTGACAATCAATTGCATTGTCTCCACTATGACTTTGTCTTCTGTTTAAATTTTGATTTAGTGTAGACCTAAGGATAAGCCCTTTAGAAAACAAGATTGATAAGTTTCAGAGCAGCTGTCCCCGGATTTTATTGGCAACTAGGGCTTACTGAGATTAAAAGCCACAGGCAAATATACATTTACTAAGGACAAAACAAGTGTGAGTTAAGGCAATACTCTGCCTGTGCAGTCAGATAATTGGTAACAATGTCTTTTAGAAGTAGTCTGTTTTATTAAATTAAAGGCACCCTGTGTGAAATGTTCTGCAAAGTGCACATATTGGGGTACGTAAAACTTGAACAAACTTGTCCACAGCCCCAAGGTGTAAAATATTAGATCTTCGTTTTACAAACAATTATTTCTTTTAGCTCCCTGCTCTGTTTATCTACCCAAACTTTTCTCTATGGTCACACATCTCATTTCTCCTTTCCGTGTGTGATTCTAGGCACAATGTGTGCAATTAATTCAGATGCATACAAACACCTATTTAATACAATCTTGAAATCATATAATCTAGTAAAAAAAAGAACCTGATAGCAATAGCATGAGCAAAAGATTAGTTATTTCCAATTTATAGCAAGGGTGGGGAAGGAAGTGGATCTAATTAAATTTACAGATCTTAGAAGAACCATATCAGTGAGCAAAGGATCCTTGACTTTTAATAAACCTCTTAATCATGATAGCAACTCCACACCACCATATGACATTAAGGAGCGATGGGGTAACAAGGAGAGTGGGAGGGTTGATCTTAAGTTAGTTCTGGCACTCAAAACTATTTTTTAAAATTGTAAGTGTATCTTCAGCCCAAGGTTTGTGGACAATCTTGGGGTTCTACATGAAACACAAGGTAGTTCCCGCAAGCCTGAAGTTTGCCCAACCCTAACCTGCAGGTTCCTTATTTACTTTATTTCATCCCACCCACACCTGTGCTCATGCAACATAGGTACACCTGCAGAAGCTACTTATTCACTGTTTTTGGCAGCCATTACCAAATCAAAGATTATAAATGCACAGCTGTTCATTTTTACATTTGTCCCCTGGATTTACTGTAAAAGTAAAGGAAAAAAAGCAGACTGAACAGGTTATAAAGCTAATATGGCCAACCAACCCCCCCCCCCTCACTCATACATATGTATTTTAGTTTTAATTAAATTTCTGTAGAAGGGGTGTGGCTATACTGATTATGCTAACTAATAGCAAGTCTTAATGCGGTAAGAGGTTAATGTTGTAATTTAACCTTACACTGTGTTTACACTGCTTTGCGTATAAATATAAAACTAATTAATGGGAGAATGTATATTGCACCATCCGCTTGTGCCAAATTGCATTTTAATGCACAGTTACACATCCACATGGTTCAAAGGGAAACTGATACATATTTCAGGCTACAAATTTATCTACCTTTACCTGGGAATACATCCATCTACGTAAATTCTATAGTATTTACTTCTGAGTGAGTGTATATACCTAATTTAATTACTACCACTCAAGCAAGCCTTATTCCCGTGAATTTCATTATTTAGCTTGAATAATTGTGAGAATGGCACACGTAACTTGGGAAACCTGCTGACTTGGTTTTGAAATTCTCTAGTTCAAATGGACATTTCCAGTTTTACTGAAGACATGGCTTTTTCCTTCTTGCCCCTAATCCTAACTCTAACCCTAAACGAAATTGCTTAGCACTTCATTGGTGTTCCTGCTAAAGCTCTCAACTAAACACTGCCTTGGGTTGGCTTTTAATACTCAGTAACGTCTGAAGGACTTTTTACCTCAGCCTTACTCTGTGAGCAAGATGAGGGGTGTGTGTGTGGAAGCGAGGCTTTGCATTGAAGAGTGGATTTGAGTTAATTGTCTAGGCGGCCTATGTAAGATAGCAATTGTCTTTGGAGGACCCTGGTTTAGAAATGCAGTCACCATCCAGTGATTTTTGGAAGTCCATACGTGACAAGTTTACCCTCTTGTTCAAAAAACCTCTCAAAAAGGCTGATAGGAAGGTGGGAAAACGAAAGAGAAATACAATAAAAGTGCTTTAACAGCAATGTAGAAAGCAGTGTTTCTAAAGAGGGGAGGTAGCATAAAATAGTAAGGATCTGATTAAGACAAGAAAACCTAGGAAAAGAAAAAGGATGTGACAAAATAGCTTCAGAACCAATTATTGGAATAAATACAGGTAGTCCTTGACTTACCACCACAATTGAGCCCATAATTTCTGTTGTTAAGTGAGTGTCAAGTGAATTTTACCCCACTTTACAACTTTTCTTGCCCCAGTTGTTTAGTGAATCACTGCAGTTGTTAAGTTAGTGACACGGTTATTAAGTAAATCCGGCTTCCCCATTGACTTTGCTTGTCAGAAGCTTGCCAAAGGAAATCATATGACCCTGGAACACTGCAGTGGTTATAAGTGTGAAAAACTATCCTAAGTCATTTATTTCAGTGCCACTGCTTAAATGAACGGTTGTAAGTCGAGGACTACCTGTACTATTATTGGGAGACTGTTTTCTGGAAAACCCCTCCTGTTTCTGTTTCCAGTTCAGATTAGGAGCAATAACCAGAGGACTGCCTCTGTGAAAGAACTTAAGTATGCACCTATGAAGATAAATGTGTGTGATTCTGTCCGCTCTTTAGAGAAAATCTAGATGAAGGTTCCAGCTCATCTGATGATTGTGGGAGGCAAAGGCAGGGGTGCCCTTGATTTGAATAGCCCCAATGGTCTGTCCTTATGAGCAAACTTGGTTTAATTATGGTATGTTACCCTTCAATGTGGCAATAGGGGCTCTCCTTCCACCCAGTCATATGTAGCCACAATGCTAAATCATCAAGTTTCTGAGAGTCAATTCCGCACAATTGGCATTTTACTTTAATGAAAAGCATCCTCCGTGCATTGAGCAGTGGCAAACTTCTCTGCATTGTTTCATCAGTTGGGGCAGACTCGGGATATGAGATAAATCTTGGAGTGGAGTGGAGAAATGCAGCATAAGACTGCACAATCCTACACAAATTGAGTTAAAAGTAAGTGCCGTAGAGCTTGGAGGATTTTGCGTAGCCTGCAAGCCTCTAAATTCTTGAATTGTAGATGGAAAGGGAACAATAATTACACAGTACCAAAGTTAGATTAGGGTGTTTCCCCCCAGTGTATTGGTGTGTGTGTGTATATACACATACAACATATATATATATATATATATATATATATATATATATATATATATATATATATATATATATATATATATACACTGATAAATAAATAAAGGGAGACTAGTATAGATCTATTTCATGCTATTTAGCTCTCATCAGCTAGCCATACCCTTACTGGGATTAGAACCTGGGTTGTATTACATATTAGGCAGATGTATTTTATATATACATACATACATACATACATACATACATACATACATACATACACACATACACACATACACACATACACACATACACACATACACATACACATCTCTCTATATAAAATGTTTTCATGGTCATTTATAGGACATTTAGACTGGACTTAGATATACAGGAAAATAAGTTGCCTTGACGACATATGGTAAGCTCACACTGACAACATACTTAGGATGGAATTTTTGGGGACTTATAAAACAAAATAATAGGCTGTGTGTGAAGGTAACCCAGGGATTACAAGCGCATAGAAAGAGAGGTAAACAGCAGCTGTCTATGGCCTGTTGTTCTGGTGAATCCTCCCTAGCCACTGGGTAAGCTGTTGCTTTGACGTGGGCAGGGTGGAGATGGGAAAGTGGAAGGAAGAGAAAGGGGTGAAGACAAGAGCAAATGCAAGGGGAAAAAAATATCCAGTCTTGGATGGCCAGGCTTTGAGAAAGCTCTAATGGAGAATGTGGAAAATGTGCTTTCTGTTAGAATGGGGAGGTCAGGGATGTTTGTTAAAAGGCAGGGTAAGGGAAACCACAGGATTTCTGGGCAGTGGGGTTTTAGGAGATAAAGTGTGAAGATTTGAGGTGGGCGAAATCCACAGACTAAAACTCCTTTCAGATCGTTGGCAACTTTAAAAGTGCTTACAAGAAAGTAGACCTAGCCCATCTCTGGAAATACTTAATTTCTTGACGCAAAGCTCAAAAGTCCTATAGTAGATTCTGCTTTGGAACTACATCTTTATATTACCATTTAGACATTAGCAAGTCTGCCTTTAATCTACCTGCACCTTCTACCTCTCGTGATACCTCCTGAAACAGGTGTTTCATCCTGTAGTGTGGAAAGCCAAAAGCACAGGATAATATTGCAACATGTACCAGCAGGCATGGGGCATTGATACAAAGGGGTATAGGGATCAACAAACTAAGAATCAACAGTAGAGTTCAAACTAACAAAACCAACTAAAGTCAGCTGGAAAACATGTGCCTCTTGTTCCTGCTTATGTGTTTTGCCATGTGAATGCATGTTTCTTTTGAAATTGCATTGGGTGGCTCTAAGCTGTGATTCTTTCAGGCATTGGAGAAGAAGGAATTTTTGAACGATGGCCACCGTGCCACAGCTACAGTAACACAAATGTTTATTTAGGTTAAAATCTAAAAACAAAAATGTAAAGGATTGTAATAACAGTAGAGCTATCTAAATCATGACCTTCCATTCTTTTGGCTTGCCTGGACCACACTGAGTGGAATTGTCTTGGGCCACATATAAAATGTATAATATAGTTAATGTATATAAAACACATCATGCTAAAAGTTTATGATCTTATGGGGCCACATTACTAGCTGTCCAGGGTGGCATGTGGCCCATGGCCTGCAGGTTGGACATGCCTAATCCAAATAGTATATATTATGCAGAGGTACACACACACACACACACACACACACACACACACCCAACAGCATATTGCATTCAACCACACAGATTGACCTCACTTAATATCTTGTCCCCAGTTGAGTGGAGAAGGAACCAAGTTTTTAAGGCATTCCTAAAGGCTAACAAGATCTGGCCCATCCATATCTCTGGAGATACATTTCTTCTGAGAAGGCATGTCACCTGAGCCTCATTAGATGACACAGCTTTATAGAAGGGAACTGGTGCCTTCCTTTCTGCTGGATTTGATGAGATAAACAGAAGCAATTGAGATATGCAATCCTGCAATACCATGTCCCTGTCCCTGTGCCTTGTAGGCTTTCAACTAGCATCTTGAATTGTACCCAGAAGCCTACTGAGAAACACTGCATTTCATAGAGTGTAAGTGTTACATGAGCATATCACAAGGTGCCCAGATTGTGGAATTCTACTGTGGCTGAGGATTCCTAATGAATTCCCAGTGATAAAGAATTGGCACTATGCCTAGCTGAGCCATAGCTATAACATTTATGCCTCTGTTATTTAAAAAAGTGTCAGACCCAGGCTTAATTGTCCTTAGAGTCAACCTACTGAAGTCCATGATACTTTGGCTAATCTTAAATCACTTAAATCCCATTACATTCAGTACAGTAGGTCTGCTTGAAGCAAAACTAAGTGTTCACCCAGTGTTTGTTGGTTTTGCTGTTGTGTAATTCCTTGATTAGCCTGGGCATACTTGCTTCCAGCCTAAACAAGAGATGTTGAGGAGAATGATGATTATGAATACTAATTATGGAATTAGTGATTATGGAAACATTAATTATCTCTGCCTTGAAAAAAAACCCCTCATGTTCAGAATTTCAGTGGGAAAAATCCAGTGGAGGTTTATGATCTAATGCAGGTTAAGTTCAAGATCTGGTAAAGGTTAAATGATTCCTTTCTATATGCATACTGCTATATAACCTATGTCTGTTTATCTTCTTCATATCCTCTTTTTCTTGGCACTCCATCATTTTAGTTTATTCCCCCTTAAAAAACACACACAAGGAAATATGGTTTAGGTTTTAGGCTTGCTTTATTTCACTTGTATTTGTGATTTAGATTCCAGCTAGCATAGCAAAGCAAAACAAGTCAGATGACCTTAATTCAGATTTTTGTTTAACCATGAAAATATGGATGAGAAACCAGGAATATATTGAGAAGGTAGATAAGACTTCTATCCACTTGCTTGAAATTCTGAGAGCTGCCCTCCCAAATCATTTGGGAAGGTTGGAGAACACAGGAGGAGATGTGTACACGTTGGGAGTTCCACACTTTCTCAAAACAATTGTACAGTGCTCCTGAAGGCTTTTTGGGCACTGAAGCATGAACTCCTATGTGCCCCTCAGCTCACAGTCTATAGTAAGCAAGTAGTAGACAGACAACCACATGGCTGATAGGCTTGCCTGGCTTTATAAACACCGGATGCATCTGTTGTAATGAATGTTCACAAAGCTTTCCTTGGACCTCTGCTTGTATTTACTGGACGGAAGGGTTAGGTCACTGTAGGTTCTCCCCTAAGTGAATGCCTAAATTCATCCAAATACTTTTCATTCAGAGCCTTCTTGAGTCAAATCACTGGGTGTGCTTTGCAAAGTTGCCTGTAATTAAGATAAAAATCTTTTCGGATGGTAAGGTTTGTAAATTATGAAACTTGTAGCATAATGCTTTTGGAACCGATTGGGGGAGACTGACATGAAAGCTGCAGCTGGGTGGTTTGTTTTTTTAAGAAATCTCAGAAATGCAATCCCTTTCCTTGATCCTTAGTCACTTTTTAATTACTCTCACAGGGCCCCTGCTAACCGCCGTGTTAAAAAAAATATTTAATGCCCTTGAATTCCAGAACAATGCCTCACATTTCTTCCCCTTTATTACGACCACCTGGAATTCAGAATGCAATCCGTTGGGATTGAAAGGCAGGAGAGCAATATTAAGCTTCATGAAAGTGATAAGTAGAAAGACAAGGGGTAGATTCTGGGTATAATTGTACATTGGTTTATGCAAAGGTGGTTTGAAAGTTTCAGTTCAGCAACTCAGGCATTCTGCTGCAGGGTTTAAATTGCTGATTGCCCTTTTGCTTTTCTCCTCCTTCAATCAGAAACCCTGGAAGAGCTTCCAGAAAGAAGTGGGAGGACATCTCGGCGTTTCTTCTTTAACTTAACATCTGTCCCTGATGGGGAGATCATCACGTCAGCTGAACTCCAGGTTTTTCGGGAGCACATCCAAGATGCTGCTGAACACGATGGCAGCTCTCATCACCGAATTAATATTTATGAAATTCTCAAACCGGAACAAGAGGCTACCAAGGACCCTGTCATAAGCCTCCTGGACACCCGCCTGGTGCATCACAATGCCAGCAAATGGGAAACATTTGATGTCACGCCAGCTGTAATGAGATGGATTGCGCATGGGCAACCTAACCTTGGTTTTGTGGCAGAAGTGTTACATTTGAACAATGCCAGCAACGTCTCCAAGAGACACGTCAGGATCAGTAGGTCCTTGCATCAAGATGATGCTAGCTGGTCTCGGATTAGACCCTTACTGGTCACTTTTGGGCATGATGGCATGGGCCACCCGCTCCATAAGAGAGAGAAACGTCAGGCCAAACCTAGACCACGCAAACGCCATAAATCCAATTGTAGAAGGCATCCTTTGTATGTGGATTTCAATGATGTAGGGTGGAATGACTGGATCGTGGCCCCTCCAGGTTACAGTGCCTTCTATTGCCATGGAGACTGTCCCTTCCCATTGGCAGATCATCTGAACTCCACCAACCATGCCATTGTTCAGACGCTGGTCAATTCTGTGAACTCCAAAATTCCCAAAGCTTGCTGCGTGCCGACAGAACTAAGTCCCATTTCGATGCTGTATCTTGACGAGAACGAAAAGGTGGTACTAAAGAACTATCAGGACATGGTTGTAGAAGGATGTGGGTGCCGCTGAGGCAGCAGCAAAATTAAAGGGACAAATGAAACAGAAAAAAATAACACACACACACACACACACACACACACAACTTGACACTTTAATATTTCCCAATGAAGACCTTATTTATGTTATGATATGGAGAATTAAACACATCTATTTTGAAAATCTATTTATGTCTACAGAAAAAAAAAGTGAGGAAAGATATTTTAATCAGAGAGTTATCCCTTTTAAAGATTTTAAAACATATTTTAGTTGTACATTTTATATGGGTTTAACCCTTCTCCCCTTCCCACAGCACATGAAGTATAAAGGTCAGATTCTTATTTTGTATTTATTTACTATTATAACCACTTTTTAGAAGAATAGCTAATTTGTATTTATATGTGTAATCCAAAACCAACAGCAGCAGAAAAAAACAAACAATATATAGGGTTTTGTACATAATTTAAAGTGAATGGTAGCTGTTTTCAGTTGTGTGTATTTAAGTTGAAATGCAGAAGGGCTGTTATGGCAAAGATGCATATATCCCATTTTGCTTTTTTTGCAGTTCTACTGTTAAGGTCACAAGTGTAAACCCAATGAAAAAGGGCTAATCCACCCTGCTGACTCAAGATTATATTGTACAATTCTCAGGAATGCTGCAGGGTGGGCTGTCCATGGCCGTGAGAAACTACCATGCTCTCATAGAACCAGGCTTTGCCCAGCAAATGGAAAAAGGACGACCGTCCCTGCACGAAGCCCCAGTGAGGCTGCAAGGAAACATCTCTGTCCCTTTGCTTCTTCTCAGCACCTACCGAAAAGCAAGATGTTGATGTTGTTCCTGCCCTTTGGAATCCATTGTCCTGGCCAAATACTTAATAAAAGTCCAGATTTCCTCCGTTTTCTAAAGCTTCTTCCTATTCGCCTTTCCTAACAGTTTGCAAAGATGGGGTGTTTTGTTAAAGAGCCTTAGAGTGCTGGGGAAGGGAGGGGGGAACCAAGCACATTGTTCCTACCTGGGAGACAAAAGGTGTGTAATGCAGCACTGCATCGCAGTGGGAAGAAGCTACAGCTATGGGGCGACACACTAGTGACTGAGACATGATAGCAGTGTTCCAATATCTCAGGGTTGCCACAAAGAAGAGGGAGTCAAACTATTTTCCAAGGCACCTGAGGGTAGAACAAGAAGCAATGGGTGGAAATTAATCTAGGAGAGAAGCAACTTAGAACTGAGGAGAAACTTCGTGACAGTTAGAACAATTAATCAGTGGAACAGTTTGCCTCCAGAAGTTGTGAATGCCCCAACACTGGAAGCCTTTAAGAAGATGTTGGGTAGCCATTTGTCTGAAATGGTATAGGGTTTCCTGCCTAGGCAGGGGGTTGGACTAGAAGACCTCCAAGGTCCCTTCAAACTCTACTATTGTATTATTATTATTGTATTATTGTATAGTACTAAAACACAATGTTCATAAGCGGTTTTCTCTTGAAAGAAGCTTCCCTTGGTAATCTCAGATCTTTCCCCATTTTCAATATACATTGGTTTGCATATTATATTCATATCCCACTGCAGTCCAGTTAAGGAATTTTAATAGTTTGCAAATATATAACTAAATAACAGAGTTGGAAGGGACCTTGGAGGTCTTCTAGTTCAACCCCCTGCTCCGGCAGGAAACCCTGTGCCATTTCAGACAAATGGTTGTCCAATCTCTTCTTAAAAACTTCCAGTGTTGGAGCACCCATAACTTCTGGAGGCATGTCGTTTCACTGATTAACTGTTCTGACTGTCAGAAAATTTCTCCTTAGTTCTAGGTTGCTTCTCTCCTTGATTAGTTTCCACCCATTGCTTCTTGTCCTGCCTTCAGGTGCTTTGGAAAGTAGATTGAACCGCCCCCACCTCTTCTTGGTGGCAACCTCTTAGATATTGGAACACTGCTATCATGTCACTCACTGTACATTTAAAATGTCCATGATAAAACAAACATTAAAAACTGCTGAAGCTGTAGCCTAAGTCAATTTGCGATCGATTTCAGCAGTTTCATTTAGCTATTAAATGAAAGGGGGTGAGGCAGTGTACACTTTCTGGTAGCCCACCCAGAAGCTGTTACAGAGTGGATTGCTGTTACTACTACCAACTGAAACTGGCTTCTGAGGAAAGCGCAGGCCCAGAGCTCTCTTAAGGGCCCCTCACCTGTACAGACAGTCCATGGCTGGTGGCATCAAAGGCCACTGAAAAGAGCAGGATGGATGTACTATTGTCCAGGTCACTGAAATGGTCATCCATTAGTGCAATTGTCATCTCTGTCCCTTGCTTGGGTCTGAACCCTGATGGGAAACAGTCCAGATTATTTGCTTTCCCATGGGATGCTTCGTGATTCCTCCACTCTTGTTTGAACAAACTTTTCTAAAAAGTCCGATTTAGAAACTGGGAAACTAACCCCGTTGGATCTTTGTAGGGTCCTTTGAAGACTGAGGGTGGAAACATCCCAGCCACTTTCAGGTTTGCCAGATAGCACGCACACACAAACACACACACACACACACCTTCAATGAGACATTGATCGCTTTGCAGATACCTGTCCATCCACAGGAACTCAGAAGGGCCAAAATCCAGTCTACGGGAGGCAGAGACTGTGCTGGAAAACATCCTATCCCTTTCCTCAGAAGGGACAGGCCCCAGAAGGGTTCCAGGTAACCTGACAACACAGCATCCCAGTCTCCTCCCTGGACAATGGCCACACAGAATCAACAAGAGATCAACACTTAAGTGATTCGGTCAGCAAAATGCTGGGCCACCAGTCACAGCAGCTAGGCAAGCGTTCTTGATACTTCCTAAAAGCCAATATACCATCCAAAACAAGACACCTGGATGACAAGTTGCAAATATAATGCGAGAGAGAGAAAGTTGCTTTGCCTCCTTTATCACCACAGCTCAGGACCAAAAACAGGTGTTTGGATATTTGCTCATAAACACATTCTCAATGGTATTTCAATCTGGCCTTCAACAAACTCAATTTTAGTTGTATTTGAATCGTATTATCTATGCAGAAAGAAGTAGACATTTTAAATTTCTTTACATATTTCCTTCATTAATAGTTTTCCTTACTTGTACAGAGGTTGACGGTATACATGGTTATTCTTTTATTCCCACGGCCTTACGAGGTAGGTAAGGCAAGATGCTCCTGATCAAGCTCCCTGATTGAGTAGGAATTTCTCAATTTTTTATTTTATTTTGCTAAAACCTGAGTGGATTTATATAAAATATTCTGACAAGAATTGCAAATCCAGCTTGCAAATCATTCATATAGCTGGTAAGACAGGGATAAGATTTATGCTAGGCATTTCTATTTTTTAGATAGCATTACAGTATATATGCAATGTCCATAGCTTTTCTTAGGAAAAATTCAGCTGGCCGTGCTCTTGAGTGCAATATTGGCAACATTAAATTAATAACTTTGCGTTGGATTTACCATATTTTTGCCTATCCTGAGTCTGTTCTTGTTAGATACCAGAAACATTGGTAATGGTTTACACCAAGGTCCTCTGTTCCGACGGGAACAGAGATTCAATCTGATTGATTGAATGGTCTGACAGCTCCCTATAAAAGGGCTGCTGTCAGACTGAACCTTCGCTGGATTGTACATAGTTGACCTGTGCTAATAAAGAGCTGTTTGTTACTCTGAAGCCTGAGTGTGCCTTCATTCACCCGATCTAACACTGGCGATCGGAAGGCAACTAGGCAGACAAAAAGAGCACGACAATCCAGCAAGTCAATCCAGCCCGGAGCATGGCACGGCATCGAGCGGCCGTCTTTGAGCGGCAAATTCAAACACACTCAGGAACAAACACAAGATGAAAACGCACGCCCCACCGACTACATACAACCCAGCCACCGAACACTGGGAATCCTACATGATGAGGTTCGATTGCTTCCTTGAAGCCAATGACCTCATGGGCCTTTCTGAAGGCCGGAAAAAGAATATGTTCCTGAGCTAATGTGGATCAGAGGTGTTCGAGGCGGCAAAGGATTTGTCCGAGCCAATGCCACTCCAAATGGGTCACTTGGTCGGTTCCACAACAGACACTGAGGACACACTACACTCCCAGACCATATAAATACATCTGGAGGCACAAATTCAACATCCGTAAGCAAAAAGAATGGGAATCCATCAACGAATATGTTGTGGTGCTCAGAAAGGCTGCAGCGTACTGTGAGTTTAGAGATCTTGATGAACTACTACTTGACCGCATCATATACGGTGTTAGGGACATTGGCCTGCAGAGGAGGTTATTAGCAAAGACTAATCTTACTCTCCAAATTTCCCTAGACGAAGCCAGGGCTACTGAGTCTTCAATTAAATCAACAGAAACCCTGCAGTGCCAAAATAGTCCAAAGAGCACACGGAACAGTGCATGCATGCATCGCGAGGCCACAGAGCCTGAAGGCTCGAAGAGTGAAGATAACAGCTACCGCATGCGCAGTAATCGCACCAAGCCAGCACGAAAATTTGAACCACGTTTCCCACCTTGCACCAGCTGCGGAGGAAACCACCTCAGAACACATTGCTGTTTCCGTGATGCCATCTGTCAACGCTGCGAACGCAAGGGGCACATTGCCAAGGTCTGCCAGCAGAGGCCCAACCAAGGGGCATGGCAGCCGCCACCACGGCGAACAGAAGGCGACACCAGAGTTACCTACCACACCTCCATAGACCAGGTCTGCAAGTGCCAAAAAAAAGCTGAAAGTCACAGTCCTCATTGAGGACCTTCCATGCAATATGGCGATTGACAAGGGGTCATCCATGACCATAATATCTTTTTTTAAAAACAAAGTTTTATTGGTTTTTTTAGGGGAAAAAAAGGAAAGGGGTGGTGGAATGAGTTACAAATTTTGGCAGTTACAAATGTAGAAGGTGTCCCCTCCCCCCGTACTCATGATATTTATTTAAATATAAACTTTAATACTAAATAGCAATATTTTGTCAGCATATAGATTCAGGTAATAATTTCAATCAATTTTTATCATATAGATTTTCCTGTTCATTTTTGTGATCTGAGTTTTCTTGGTATTGCCCCTTCTCCCCCCGCCAGCAGCGCTCCGGCCCCTCCTGTGTCCTGTAGGTCTGGTGTAGGATCATCAGTTTTATCTAGGAGTGCTTTGTTTTTTTCCATAAAGGCCTGAGCCTCTGTGGTTGTGTTAATTCTAACTCTTGTGTCCTCCCAGAATATTAACATACCTTCAGGCATCAGCCATCTGAACCACACCCTCTTCTGGTATAACTTCTTCGCTAATTGCGAATAGTTTTTTCTTTTCTCTCTCACTTTCTTGGGGATCTGTTTCAGAATGGTTATTTCTCTATCCTGATATTTCAACACTTGCCCCCTTTGTGCACTCAGAATCTCATCTCTTGTGGTCTTTCTGAGAAATTTAACATGTACCTCCCTGGGCATATTATGTGTTCTAGCATACGCTGAATTTACTCTATAGACCAGATCCAATTCCCACCCCATCTGTTGTTTTTCTTTTTGAATGTATTCAGCCAGGATGTTTGTCATGATGTCCCTTAAATCTTCATCCTCTGCCTCAACTACATTTTGGAACCTAAGAAAAAAGGACATTCTTTCAAATTCTGTTTTCATTTGGTGGATTTCAATCTCTTGGTTCCCCTTCTGCACCCCCTTCATCTCCCCCCTCATCTCAGCCGTCCCTCCCTCCAAAAGATCCAGTCTCTGTGTGTTTTTACTCGTCTGGTCTTGGTTCGCTTTAAGCTGTTCTCTCATCTCCTTTAGTTCACTTTTTATGTCCTCCTGTCCCTTTAAGATTTGTTGGAACATCTGTTGAAAATCCATCTCTTGAGGCTTGGGCTGCATCAAAGATGTTAGAGTTGTTTGTCCACTAGGACTGGATACTGTAGACGTCGGGGCGGAGACAGCAAAGCCCGGCTCCCCGGAGGTGGTCTTTTAGGTGGCATTATATTGAGCAGAAAGAGTTCAAAGTCAATACAGAAATGAAACAATTAGGGAGGGCAACCGCCAAGAGAGACCGGGAGGCAAAGAGTCCAAGCAAAAGGGAATTCTTTCTTTCTAATTGCAGCTTCTGGCAATAGAGTAGTAAAGTCCTTTGTTCCAGGAGAGTCCAATACAAACAGGAGATTTATCTGAGTGTCACGGAGACAAAGACAGGAAGCCTGAAGTTCTATGGGTGGAGTCAAATTTCAAGGTTTATAAAGACAACGGAAGCAAGCCATCTTGCCCTGCCAGCATCGGAGTTAAGGGGCATAAAAAAAAGTTTTCAGAGTTCCCAAAGTTTCCAGATCATCACCTCATTTATAGAATGACAATCCAAAATCTGCCTTCGTTATGGGCGTGAAATCATTATATAGCTCTCTCCCTTCCTCCTCTCTGGGGCTGAGAGCAGAGTCATTTCTAGCCGCCTGTCTGAGGGGGGGGGGGAAATCCCCCTCCCTCCAGTCACGCCTCTCCAAGCCGAATTGAAAACAGCTCTAAAAGCAGCTGGCAGTCTCTTTTTTTTTCTTACAAGCAAAGGAATGGAGAGAAGTTTCCACCTCACCACACAGCAACCGCGTCCTTCAGATAGTATGTTCTTCCAGCTGCCTCTTCACGAAGACGCCGCAGCGCCTCCCCATTTTGCCTCCCGGTGCCTGGGGCGATGCGGGCCCCCCGGCTGCCGCCGACTCAGGGGATCCCCCGCTGCGCCGCCCCTTCGGCAGGGGCCTCAACGAGGCGTCCTATGCCCCCCAAGTGGTGAGGGGCCCACCAGAAGAGCGTGGGGTGAGCAGAGCCTGCCCGTCGTGGTGAGCAGCCGGAACCGGAAGTCCATGACCATAATATCTTGCACAGTGCTCAAACAGGCTATCCCTAGCCTTAAAAAGCATCAGCTGTGGGTTACAGACATCCGCCTTCGCGACTACCAGGGAAACCGAGTCCTAATCGTGGGCCAGGGGACCTTCCGGGTGAGGTTCAAGACCTTCTGCAGCCAGCTACCAGTGATGGTAGTCAACGGAGATCTACAGAGCCTCCTGGGGCTTGACTGGTTCAAAGCCCTGGGCCTAGAAGTGACCGGAATCCATACGAGATGAAAGCACTGAGGAATTCCTAAGGAGTTCAAGGACGTCTTTGGCACCGGTCTAGGTAAGTATGAGGGAAATCCAATATTTTTTAACTTGGACCCCAATGTAGCCCCCATCAGGCTAAAACCCAGGAGAGTACCTTTTGCTCTCTGCCCTAAAATTGATTTGGAACTAGACAAATTGATTGGCCAGGGAATCCTAGAGCCAGTAGAACACGCACGCTGGGAGACCCCTATAGTGACACCTTCAAGCCTGATGGGTCTGTCCGCATCTGTGCAGATTACAAGTGCGCGATAAACAAAGCTTTGCAGCAAAGCGCTTATCCTGTACCCATTGTACAGCATTTACTGCACTCATTAGGCCCGGGAAAAGTTTTTGCAAAATTAGATATGGCACAGGCATACCAGCAGTTGCCTGTAGATGACGCCACGGCAGAGGCCCAAACCATTGTGACGCACAGGGGTGCATTCAAATGCACTCGCCTTCAATTCGGAGTTAGTATCACCCCTGGACTGTTCCAAAGCGTCATGGAATGGCTTTTGCAGGGGATTCCAGGAGTCATCCCCTATTTTGACGACATATTGGTATCGGCTGCAAATAAGGCACAATCATCTAAAAGATTGGGAACTGTTCTGGCCAGAATCAGAGACAATGGCCTCCGCCTCAAAAAAGAAAAATGCCAAATTAACGTCCCAAGGGTTGAATTCCTAGGGTACCTCATCGACGGCTCTGGGATTCATCCAACCAACAAAAAAATTAAGGCAATCCAGGACGCCCCTACACCTCGCAATCAGACTGAACTGCAAGCGTTCCTCATGCTCCTTAACTTCTACAGTGTTTTTCTCAAGCAGAAAGCCACAGTTGCTGAGCCTTTGCATCGGCTTCTCAGCAAACATGTCAAGTAGTCCTGGGGCAGAGCTGAAGCAGCCGCATTTGCCGCGGTGAAGAAACTGCTGTCAGCAGACACGTTTTTGGTCCAATATAGCCAGACCCTGCCACTTGTCCTAACGTGCGATGCTTCCCCGTTTGGCCTAGGAGCCGTCCTCAGCCACTGCATGCCCAATGGAACCGAGGCGCCCATCACTTACTACTCGTGAACATTGTCTGCTGCCGAGCAGAACTACAGCCAACAGGACCGTGAGGCTCTGGCTGCAGTCGCCGACGTGAAACGGTTCCACGAGTACATCTACAGCCGTGACTTTGAACCTATCACAGACCACAAACCATTGCTGGGATTGCTGGCTGGGGACTGGCCTACCACTGCTTCTTTGTTGCCGCGAATGACCAGATAGACAATCTTCCTCACGGCCTACAGTTATCGCCTTGTCCATCGATCTGGCTCTACCTTGGGGCATGCCGACACCTTGAGTTGATGCCCACTGCCTGAACTGCTTGAAGACCCTACCCCCGAGACGCCAGTCCTCCTCATTGACTGTCATTGAGGCTGGTCCTGTCTCATCTTGTGACGTTGCCTGCCACTCAGCAAAAGACTCTACATTCCGACAGGTTTTGAACTGGGTGTGGAGGGGGTGTCCCAAGGGGCCTGTGGGGTCTGAATGTAAAATGTTTTACTGCAAACGTGATGAACTGTCAGTAATAAATGGTTGTTTACTGTGGGCGGACCGGGTCATTGTTCCACCCAAACTGCGCATTACAGTATTAGAGGCCTTGCACGTAGAATTGTCAGGATGAAATCTTTGGCCAGGATTACGTGTGGTGGCCTAACATGGATTGGTCGAAGGGTCTGACAGCTCCCTATAAAAGGGCTGCTGTCAGACTGAACCTTCACTGGATTGTACATAGTTGACTTGTGCTAATAAAGAGCTGTTTGTTATTCTGAAGCCTGAGTGTGCCTTCATTCACCTAATCTAACAGTTCTTATTAATCCTGTCACTTTATTTCAGGAAGAGGCCATGAAAAAGGTTTAAAATACTCATCCACCCAAATCAGTCTCTTCTTTGCAACTACTGCTATGCAAACATTAATCAGGCTTTACTTTAAAATGTAGAATAGGTAGAACAATATCTGAGAAGAACAACCCCTTTCACTGCTTATCCGTTCTTGAGATCTCCAATAAGTGATGCTTAGTCACCTGAACAATAGTTGCCCAAACCATGTCTTCTCATATTCCTTGATTTGCAACATGTAGCTTTATAGAATCAGCCTAATTCACTGTCATAGGGAGGTGGTGGCTCAATGGCTAAGACGCTGAGCTTGTCGATCAGATGGTCGGCAGTTCAACGGTTCGAATCCCAACACTGCATAACGGGGTGAGCTCCCGTTACTTGCCCCAGCTTCTGCCAATCTAGCAGTGCGAAAGTACGTAAAAAATGCAAGTAGAAAAATAGGGACCACCTTGGTGGGAAGGTAACAGTGCTCTGTATGCCTTCGGTGTTTAGTTATGCCAGCCACATGACCACAGAGATGTCTTCGGACAGCGCTGGCTCTTCGGCTTTGAAACGGAGATGAGCACTTCCCCCTAGAGTCTGGAATGACTAGCATGCATGTGCAGGGGAACCTTTACCTTTACCTAATTCGCTGCCATATTATAAAGGATAGAAATGGGAATCATGTTTGCAGTTATACAAGTGCATGACAACTTCAAGCTTGGTAAAAAGCAACTGATGTAAAAATATCAAGGCATGTGATAGAGACACAGCAGGCTCAGTCCCCACTTTTAATGCCGCAGTGAGCTGGGAACCACTTAAAAACTCTGTATTTCCCAACTTGCATTTGTGAAACAAGTTTATAGCATTCCTCTTGTCATCCAGTTTTGGTAAGAAATTTCTTTATATGCTTTTGCTCCTGGGAAATTATTTAAGCTCTAAATACAAGAGTTGCTCTTTTATAACCTCCGCTGAAAAGGCAGCTAATCTGGGTTACATGTTCTCAACATGAATCAGAAGAGATTAATTGCTGATCTGATGTTTATTTTAAAGTGTTAATTGCTAAGAAACTGCTAGTAATTATTTGCAACATTTGGCGTTCATCCTTCAGTTCCTTTCTTTTAGGCTGATGTTAAACGTTGCTTCCAAATGCCCATTATAAAAACTTTGCACACAGTTGCCACAGAGTTTTAGAAACAGTTTTACACTTCCTAGCAATGTCGGTCTGGTTTAACAGTTTGTTTTCATTGCTTACAAGTATAAACTTTTCTGATCCTACATGTACTTTTCATTACTCATTCACCGCTTTTCGGATTCTGCCAATGAAGTAGCTTTATTTTAGCTATGTGCAAACACTCCAGACATTTGCAGGACAAAATGCTTTTCAATTCACATTCTTCTTTATCTTTTTGTACCATTTTTGAAGTGGTTGCATGGCAGCAGAGCACATTATTGTAATATATTATAGAACCGCATAGATGAGTGGAATAAAAAGTCAAAGGATGCAGTTGTTTAGATAAAATGAATAGCTTTTTTATGCTTCTGAACTAGCTTGTAAATGGATTATTGAAACCAAATTAAATCAAGTTTTACTCCCAGGTATAGGAGAGCAAAATGGTATTTGCTATTGACAATAACAGCCATATTTAAATGTTTATTGTATATATATGATTGCAGCTCTATCCTTCACCGAAAAGGGGAAAAAATACAAAAAGCAGAAGACAAGAAAAGGGCACATATTTGCATTTAAAAAAAATACATGTGCTGATATTTGTGAATAGCGGCTAATTAGGAATCTAGAACAACAATTCTCATTTGCCTGAAAGCTGTGGGTAGAAAAATCTACTGTATTTTCGGAGTATAAGACACACCTCCCCCCCAAAAGAGGGTGAAAAACTGGGTGCGTCTTATACACCGAATACAGCATTTTGAGAGGCCTGCAAAGTGCTCCTGGGGGCTGAGGAGGGCAAAAATGAGCAAAAAACGGGCCATTTTTTGCTGGTTTTTGCCTCCCTCCCAGGCTCCAGGAACACTTTGCAGGCCTCTCAAACTCTCTGCTGTTTTTCACAAAAAATGAGCTGTGCAGAGGGTTTGGGTGGCCTGCAGAGTGCAAAAACTTTTTTTAAAAAATTACCTCTGCAAAATCTTGGTGCGTCTTATACTCCGAAAAATACAGTGCATGACTGTTCATTTTGTAATTTCCAAGCTCCTCCCCATCTTGTTACGAACCCAGAGGTTTAACTGAAATATCTAAAGATCTTCTAAGAGAGGATGCCTTCAATTGAAGAATTGCCCATTCCATAAAAAATTCTCCTCTAGTATAGGACAGGTGACTGCTCTGTTTTCCTTTTGGAGTCTAAATCTTGCACGATAATGCTCATTATTGCTAAAATCTCTCAAACAGAAAGTAGATAGTCTTCTCAATTCTATTTTTTTTTCCAATACTGCTTCTGCTTATTTGGAGAAGGTAGACTCCAGACATTTCAAATTAAATTAAGACCTAGTCACCTGATGGTTACTTTCCTGGGAACAGAAACCTTGGCATGCAGCTTCATTTATTATTAGCTGAGATGGTAAAAGATGATCCGGATGTTGATCAAGACAACTGGAATTTGAAGAGCTTCAGATTTGCTGATTTAGTAGGTTTCATTCATGCAATGCCAGTAGTGTCAAACTCAATTTCATTGAGGGCCACATCAGGGTTGCTGTTTGACCTCAGGGGTGTGGGTGGGTGTGTCCAGGGTAGGCATGCCAGCTCAGCATCACTCACGTTGGGGGGCACCTGTGGTGGTCTGACTGAGCACCGTTTTCACTGGCAGAGGCACCATGGGCTGATTCTTCACTGCTTCCAGGGTGGCCCCGTGGGCCAGATCTAAGGAACCCAGGAGTTGGATCTGGCCGTTGGGCCTTGAGTTTGACACCCATGTGTAAACCCATTGTCTCTTTAATCAAGGTTTGCTGATTTGCTGCATATGGTTTGGCTTTAATACAATTAATTTATTTTATTTTATTTATTAGTTTGTCAAGCATGTACAAGATAGCAGGTATGAACATGGACATGAACAAAGGAAATGAATACAAATAAATGGGGACAGTAGGACAGGGACGGTAGGCACACTGGTGCACCTATGCATGCTCCCTTAGGAATGGGGTGAGGTCCACGGTAGACAGTTTAAGGTTGAGGCTGTGCGGGTTTGAAGATGTAACAACGGAGTCAGGTAGAGCATTCCAGGTGTTGACCACTCTGTTGCTGAAGTCATAATCCCTGCAATCGAGTTTGGAGTGGTTTACCTTGAATTTGTATCGATTGTTAGCCCATGTATTATTGTAGTTGAAGTTGAAGTAGTTGTTGACAGGTAGGATGTTGTAGCAGACAATTTTGTGTACTATGCTTAGGTCCGACCGCAGGCAGCGCAGTTCCAGATTGTCGAAGCCCTAAATTTCGAGCCTGGTGACATACGGGATTTTATTGTGAGCAGAGGAATGGAGTACTCTTCTCATGAAATACCTCTGGTTTATATGTAAGACTATTGTTTCTTTGAGCATGGTTTGTTAATTACACATGGTTAGGCCTATGGTTAGGCCCATGGTTCACCAACTATAATGGCTCAGTTTGCACAAGCTAAGCTACAAACCAACCAGAGTCTGGCTTATGCAAATCTGTCAGCCAGGCTTAAAGCATTAGGAACATGGACCAATCATTCTTGCTCCACTTACTAAATTTTGTTCTTGCATCTCTTTGGTGGGAAAAATGAAAGGACTTGTTACTATAAAACACAGATTTCATTTATATCTCTGTGTATGATTTTTTGTGTGCGGCCTCTTCAATAATGGGCTGGGGAAAAGGAAAAAAAAATAGATTTTTGGGTGAGGAATTTAGACAGCAATTTCCACTCAACTTCTGATCTCCACCCAGCTTGTTTCTACGTGGCAGAGAGAGAGGACTTGCACCTGGACAAACTCTGTACAGACTGGTGGGTGGGGGCCTTCTTTTGAAAGCTGGCCTTCTGTAATGGGAAAGGGTGGGGCATGCGTAGGAAAGCAAGTCAATGGCTGGGAATGAGGGGAGGAGCCTAATTTACATTTCGAAGAATTGAATTTAAGTTCCAGACACCTGTTGTCACCTCAAGGACCATGGATACGGTTGGGTTATTGTCTCTCTCCACACACCCCTTTTTGAATTCCTTTCAAGCAAAAGGATATATTTCTCCCACAGGCCCTTTAAATTTACTCCACCCTCTGAAAATAGACCTTTAACATACAACACTCTCTTTCTCTCTCCCTCTCTCCTCTCTTTCCTTTCTCCCTTCTCTCCCTCCCTCCCTCCTCTCTTCTCTTCCTCCCTCCTCTCTTCTCTTCCTCCCTTCTCTCTCTCTTCTTCCTCCCTTCTTTCTCTTCTTGCCTCCCTTCTCTCTCCCTCCCTCCCTCTCTTCTCTCCTTCCCTCCCTCTCTTCTCTCCCTCCCTCCCTTCCCCCCTTCTTTCTCCCCACTGCTGCAAACTCCTGTCTAAATTAATTAATACAAGGCAACACATGTCAGCTAATAAGTTCAGCTGGCAAGACCCAAAGTATGCACTTATTGCGGCTAGTGATAAAGGATGATGTGAAATATAGCCCAGCAATAACTAAAGAATCGTATGTTCTACCTCCACTTATATAGTATTGTGACCTATCTTTTCTTGCTCTATCATTTATTGTGAGATGTGCAGTATCCTGGTGTCATGTGATCAGCTTTTGCAATCTTCTGATAAGCAAAGTCAATGGGAAAACCAAATTCACTTAACAACTGTATTACTAACGTAACAAATGTAGTGATTCACCTGACCACTGAGGCAAGAAAGGTCATAAAATGGAGCAAAACTCACTTAAACAAATGTTTCACTTAACAACAGTAATCTGGGGCTCAATTGAGGTCATAAGTCGAGAAGTAGCTGTAATCTATCTTGTCTAATAGTCAAAATCATAAATCACAAGTTCATTTTCTTCATTTTTATGCAGAAAGTCCATAAGAGGCTTGCAGTTAGCAATAAATGTAGCTAATGTCCTTTCTCTAATCAAATAAATTACCCATTTCCACAAACTCTAACAACTTTACCAGTCATTCTTCCAAAGTGGGTAGTGTTGAATCTTTCCATCTCCGTGCGTACAGTAATCCTGCTTGCTGTAATCATATATTGAAACAATCTCCCATGGCTTTTTTCTGACTGTTCATCCATTAAAGTTCTGGCTTCAACTGATTATTCATCTTTAAAACCCTTTGTATCAGTGCATGCATTTAGATCTTTTAAAAAGTTTTTTGATATGTCTATCAAGCATGATGCCCCTTCAAGTTCATGTTTCCAAAATACATTTGATGCAGGGTGATAAATGTTTTGAGTAGCAGAATATAGAGAAAAATAACCCATTGCCTTCTGATATTTGTAAAGACACCCTTTGAAAGATCCCCATAACAAGAACGGAGCCAACGTATCACAAACTATATATGGGTTTAAAAGAGGAAGGGTCTCTAGAGCTAGGGAGGTTTCCAGGATTTTTGTTTATTCCTCCTTCATTTCCCATCACTAAGAGCCGGATGCCAAATGGTCAATCACTGCATGGGCTAAATCTTTTGTGAGCCATACGATAGGAAAATCTTTGTCAGAGTTATCACCAGCTAGAATTTTTATGGCATGATTTAGATGTTGTTTTTACTATATTTGAAGAATTAAAAATCTAAAATCCATAATGATTTACTCAGTGTGAGTAGGTCGCTGAGCTGTAAATCTTCTCCCCCCCCCCCCCAAAAGTAATTTATCAGAAACTGTGTAGGGCTGAGTTTGAGTCACTCGGGTATTTTGGAGCAGGGATTAAGCCAAATGCATAGGTAAAAGTAAAGGGAAAGGATCCCCCCTGTATCGTTCTATCTGACTCCAGGGCATAGTGCTCATCTCCATATTGTGGCCGAAGGAGCCAGTGTTATCCAAAGGCAATTTGTATGGTCATGTGGTCAGCATAGCTATATGCCAAAGGCGCATGGAACGCTGTTACCTTCCCACCAAAGTGGTACCTATTAATCTACTTGCGTTTGTATGCTTTTGAACTGCTAGACGAGCAGGAGCTGAGGCAACTAACAGGAGCTCATCGCATTGAGCAGAGCTTGGGTCTCAAACCTGGGCTGTCACAAGCTCAGTGTCTTTAACCGCTGAGCCATCTCCCCCCCCCACACAAATGCATAGGAGAGACATAATATTCTGTCATCCTAGTAGAGTTGTTAACGAAGACATGATTTTATGAGCAAAGGGCATCTATTTTTTGCCAGCCTTGTAAAATCAATGCAGTCCCCAAAGCATTTTTAGCCTTAACATATAACATTATTGTTATTTTGCCCATCTAAAAAGATATTTCTCCTGAAAGAGTGCACCAGAAGAACTCTTACTGATAGTAATAAAAAAAATCAAATACCATTATGAAAGTATTGCATTCAGCCAAAATAGATCCATTGTAGGATATTATATAAAGCACTCTTATCCAAGGATCAGAATGTCTTTAGGTTTAAGAAGGGTATCTTTTGCAATTCAAAGAATCTTCTGAAAGATAGCCATCGCCAGTTAAATTCAATTTTTTTTCTTACTTTCATCTCCAGCGTGAACATTTTCCTTTTACCTTTCACACACCCCTCTATACAAACAGGCCCGCATTCCCATACTTACGTGAATGCAATCTCCTTAATAGCAGTTCAGGGGCACCATAAAGGTGGGAAAATGAATAGGAAACATGCATTACATGGTAGATGGTTTGGAGAGAGAAAGGCTCAGGTGCATTGCCTTAGGCTGCAATTTTCCTTAAATTAGCATATTAAGAGAAAAGAAGTGGAGCAACTCTGGAGGTAGTATACCTGATGCTCTGGAAAGCAGGATTTGCACTTTGTTAGGGACTTTGCTATAACTTGGGGAGGACAAAAGAGAGCAAAAGTTCATATTTTTTTAGTACATTAAAATCCAAACCTAAATAGATACTCCTAAAAATAGTCTCTGAAGAGGTAATAGAACCAGGTTCCCAAACTATTTAAGCATCTGATTTTTATTGGGAGTGTGGGGTGTGTGTGATATTAGAAGGTACCCCTCCTTTTCCTAGTTTGCAACACCAGCCCTGTTCCCCACGTGTAGCTATGGCACTCATGCGGTATTGAGTTCCACCTGTTAAGAAGTGAAGTCCAACTGATTTCTCTGGTTTATTTAGGATTGCAACCTTCAGACATGGACAGGAAACAAGTGCCCGAGTTATTCCTGGGCAGCATTATGGCATTTACAGAACTTGGAACTCCAACCAATATTTTTTGGTCCTGGCCCAAGATTAGGCAAGCTCCTTCCACTGGAAATTTAGGGAAGGGGAATTCTCCTCTGAGCTTGACTCCTACCAAGAAGTTACATTGATTCATGAACCCATCCATGCAGCCTTCTTGGTAATCTTACAGAGGGGATGGGGGTGGCCAATGCTTTCTTTCATGACATTTTATTGACTCTCCAGTCAGTTCTATAACTGGAGGAATCCCACCCAGGTATCCCACCCTGCTTAGATGTGGAGTCAAGCCAAGGTAGCCAGGGGCTGATATTTACCAAAGTCTAAATGTCATCTACAAGGATAGCAAAAGTGAATGGCTGGGAGAGGGAGTCTTGCAGTATAAACCTAATAACGTTATTTGCAAATTGGCCTCAACATTGCAGACTTTAATGGGGTTTATTCTCTAAGTCAGTGATGGCTAATCTTTTTGTCATTGTGTGCCGAGAGCGCAAGCTTGTTCCCACACCCATAATGCAATGCATGCATGACACCCCCATGAGCCCTGCATCCCTGCACATGCATGCGTGACCCCCCTTGTGACCCCCTCCCCTGTGCATGTGCGCACGACCCCCATGTACCCTCTTTTGGGCCTAGCAAGCCACCCTGCAGTCTCCTGGACCAAAAACAGGCTGCTGGGGACGACGACCCCGAATCTCCCCGTGGCCCATTTTAGGCCTAGCAGGCCTTCCTGAAGCCTCCTGGGAACAAAGGTTCATAGGTTCGCCATCATGGCTCTTAGTAATTACGTGTCAGGGTTCCAAATAGCATCCAAAAGTAAATCAGAGTCCAAGGCAAAGTATTGCTCAAAGTTCCAATTTATTAAGAGAGCCATGTTGGCACATCTGGAAAAACCCAAATCTGAAAGCGTCCTTGGTTTCACCAGTTGAAAGTTCAAGATCTTGCCCCCACACCCACAATACAATCACATGGTCCAATCTCCCACTGCCATGCTGGCAGTTCCACCCATCCAATTCTGATCAGGTGCAGAGGTGCAGAGACAAAGGATGACCTTGGTTTTCTAGAAAGAATTTTGTTATGGCTACATAGTATGTAATGCCTTAACCCCCCCCCCTCCCATTTTCCCACAATAGAAAATGCATAGTAGAATAATAGAAAGCATGGCAAGCCAAAGATCCAAAAGAAAAGATGGGTGCTGGCCTGACTTTACGTTTTGGTTGCCACCTCCATGGCCATCATGTTTTCCAAGGAGATTTGCCTAAATCCTATAACCTTCTTTGGACTGCAATGAAAACACTTTGTTTGGATTGGGACTGGGTGGCTGGATTAAGCAAATACAGGATTCAATTTTAATTTATGCTGGTCTTTATAAACAGTCAGGCAGCCTTCCTGTGTTAAAGCTGCCTGGTTATATAAAGGGGCCAATCAGGAAGAATGGGTCTAAATCTAGCAAGCTGCTTAGCCATCACTAAATAAAGAACCCACAGTGTCAAAAGCTCAGTTGCCATTGCAAAGGATCCAATGGATTTGACCTATTCCAAAGTAAGTGGAGGTCAGTTGCCTTTCGGAAGTATTAAGAAAAAACTTGCTGGAGAGCCAACACAATTGCATTAAGAGAAATGGGCTCTAAACAATCACAGATTGTATTTTCTTCTTTTCAACAATCTTTTGGAACATGAACCTTAAACCTTATTAGTATCGCAGTTGTGAGGGTAAATCCAAACATCTTTTTAGGGACAAAATAGGCTAATAGGACTTCTCTGGCCAAAAATGTACATGCTAGGGATCATGAATGTATGATAAGCGTGAGAGATTAAATAATAAACTCTTATTTTTCTAGACCTAAGCCAGAAAATCTGTTCAAAGTGAGTAGGAAATCAAGTAAAACATTTATGATCAGTTTAGGCAGAGAATAGAAAGCCCAGCCCCTATTGACTTTGTTATCTCATCTGAATGGCTGTGGGATACCAAGAGGCAATTCCAAGTGAGGCCAATATCCTCTCTATATCAGGGATGTGCGGTCAGGGGAGGCAGGGGAGGCAGAGCCTCACCGCTCTCATCATGAAAATAAAAAAAGGGGAAAGGGAAAAGGCGCTGAGGAGCCTTCTGCACACGTGGTCGGGAATGGGACCGCTCCGTGGTCCCCTTCATGTTGACTCAGGAGTCAGGAAGGAGGGGAATGGGACCACGTGTGCAGGAGGCTCCTCTAGCCTCAGCCTCCCTCCTGCGCACGTCCCATTCCCCGCCTTCCTAAGTCAACATGAAGGGGACCGCGGAGCGTGAGCCGCGGTCTTGTGGAGCACGCTCCGTGGTCCCCTTCATGTTGACTCAGGAGTCAGGAAGGAGGGGAATGGGACCATGTGTGCAGGAAGCTCCTCAGCACTAGCCTCCTGCACACGTGGTCCCATTCCCCTCCTTCCTGAGTCAACATGAAGGGGACCACGGCTTGCGCTGATGACGTCACCAGCTTCACCAGCCATAAACCTCACCGCACGTCACTGCTCTATATTCTGATTGTTATTGTGACATCATTATGCAGCCCAATTTGACTGGTGCATCTCATCAATATGATTAGAACTACACCCTGGAAGAGTCCTTTTGTAACTCTGGTTATCACAAAAATAGGATCACCAAGGGAAAAAAAAACAGACTTAGACAAACAATATTTGCCCCGATTCTCTCACTCCAGCATTTATTCTGTGGGTAAAATTTTAGTTCAGACATAACATAATTACCCTTTTTCTGGCTTGAACATGTACGGATGGAATGGATGGAAGGTAATCAATGAGAGAAGCAACCTAGAACTAAGGAGAATTTTTCTGACAGTTATTTTCTAATAATAATCAGTGTCTTTAACCTGGCCTTGCCCCTAGAAGTTGTGGGTGCTCCAACTCTGGAGAATTTTAAAGAAGAGATCGGACAACTATTTGTCTGAAATGGTGTAGGGCAGTGATGGTTAATCTTTTTGATGCTGAGTGCCCAAAGCGTGCATGCAAATGCACGCATGCATGCCCCAATCCCTAAAATGCAATACGAACAGCCCCATGCATGCGCCCTGACTCCCTGCGCATGCGCCCTGGCCCTCTTCGTGCCCCATTTTAGCTTCCAAGTTGGTGCAGGAGGCTTTCCAGCCCCAAAGTGGGACATGGGGGGTAGCTCGTGCGGTGCCCCCATGCCTGTTTTGGCTTCCAGGTTGGTGCGGGCAGAAAAAATGGAGGATAAAGTTAGGGCATGCTGTGTGGGGGGACCTGCAGGGAGATCCAAAGACCAGCTGGCCAGGGAGAGGTGCGCACACATGCATCGTAAAGCTGGGCTGGGGCAACAGCTGGCTTGCCCGCAGAGAGGGCTCTGTGCCACCTGTGGAATGTGTGCCATAGGTTCGCCATCACGGGTATAGGGTTTCCTTTCTAAGAAGGCAGTTGGACTATAAGACCTCCAAGGTCCCTTCAAGTCTGTTATTTTTTATTATTAATGTGAGCTTAATAGCGCTGTGCCTGGCAACCCAATTCCCTTATGTATTCTACAAATATCAACCTTTACAACCCAGGGAGAGTTTTTTTCTCCCCAATGGTCCTGTTTGCATTTTGAAGACGGCCCCCAAACCTCTCCCTACTTTGCTCTTTCGTTTGTGGAATTTTTGGATGCTTCCAAGCATACCTCTCTAAACTTGATAAACTCCTGCTTTTGCGTGCCAAATTATAATCTCTATGATCTTTGAGACCAGGCATCTGTTATCTTTTGCCTCAGGTTTGCTTTTAAGGCAAACACAAACCAACGTGCTAATATATGGATGGAGTCTTCACAAAAACAGCATCACAACATGACTTTTCACTTTTAACAATTCCCAAAAGCCAACATTTCTGAGGTTGGATAGCTACATCCACAGAGGTAAGGGTGTCTAGTCTTGGAAGGCTTTTTCCTAGCCTAGAGTCATTTTACAATTCCTGGTACAGGAAGAATCTTTTATGGAAATTTTCCATTTTTACTGATGTTATCAAGTTTCCCCCTTCTCCAGAAAAGATTGATCAACAGTCTTTTGTATTGACAACACCTGCATTGTCCAATATTTGAAGAATCCTCAGCTGGGATCATTTGGTCACCAGCAGGTGGCAACAGTCAGCTCAGATAAACAAAGAAAAAAAATTGGGGCCACATTATCTCTATTGAGAAGAAAGTCATTCTCAGTCCAACTAGTCCTGCATTTTAAAAATCACTTGATTACGAAAACAAGAAAGACCTGAAACAAAAGAGATGTCCCAAAATATTAGGCCTGAGGTTTGGTAAAGGTTTGAACCATGCACGATAAATTCCAAAAACATTTGGGAGGTGATTTACTTACAGAAAGGATTTTTCTGTTGGAAGGGGGCATCTTTTGAAGGCTGCCAATCACGCTTAGGAATGGACATCCAAGTTATCTGGAAGGCTTCGGTTAAAATAAAGCACTTTGCTTTGTGGGGATGTATAAAAATGCATTCTGTTTGTGTGACGATGAGTGCTAATCTTGATTTTCAAAGCAATGGGGAAATGTGCACCACTGCATTCTAAGCAACTCATCAAGACTGAACAAGCACATTTTGCAAATGTGTACATCTGTATTCCCCAACATGCAATATTAAGAGTTAATATTTCCTGCAATAATGGACCAGGAGCTTCATAGGAGGGTTTCTGTTGTTCTTAACAACACTTGCAAACAGTTTGGCCCATGGCTTCTTTCCCAGAGAAGTATGTCAGCTAGCCATAACAGTTCAACAGGAATGGGAATGTTTTAAAAAGGTGTTCTCATGAACATCAATGACTTTCTTTATCTGTAAACATCTAACCTCAGCTCTGAACTTTAGGTACTCACAAAGGTTTCTTTCTGGCTTTTAGGCCCCAGGTAGAAAAAAGAATGCTAGTTTCAAAATTGCATAATTTAATTGTAGTTCAAACTTTAGAATTGGGATGTGTTCCCTATTGCAAAGGAGCAACTGCTAATTTCAATTTACACCCATAAATTTGATACATAAATTAAGAATGTTGACCTGGACTGTAAACTTCCACACAATCACTAGATGGCGGCAGAAAAGTTTCCATAGCTCTTTGCTGCCATCTCATGGCCATCGAGACATTTGCATCGCAATGCTGGCCCTACCTCAATTTCATATCTATGTACAAAGGTGATATATTCATAGTACAAAAGATAAAGAAATACAGTTTTGATAAACATCAGACACTTTCAAATGGCAGTTATCTGGGCAATAATCTTGTGTTTATTTAACGTCTGAAAGTTTTTCAAAGCAGATGCTGTTTTTTTTCTCTTTCAAGCTTATGTTTAGGGCAAAAGTCCTTCTTGATCAACATCACATCATCTTATGATTCATCTATTCCAAATAAATGTTGTGCTTCTTATTAGCTTCTACGTCAAGGTAAACTATGCACAAATGTGTGCAGTGAAGCCCTTGATAGAACAGAAACACAGTTACAATTTCTTTCCTTCACTTGCTCTTAAAAACAATTTTTGTTCCAAAACAGAAGTCTCTTGGGCTGCTTTACATGCGCTTAACATAACTTTTCTTTCTTGATTATGTTTTTATAAGTACGTAGCTCAGGTCAGCATCAGTTAACCAAGGTCCTCTCCCACAGACTTTAGCAAAGTCTGCAGTTCTCATGATTCCCAAGCATTCTGACCACAGTTTATGGAAGTGGTACTCTAACACTTCAAGAGGTCACTATGTCACCTATTTTATTTTACCCTGACATTGCTAGGGATTAGGATGAGAGAGAAAGTTTATAATCTTTACATGAATGTCTACTTGGTTGAAAAACTTATTAATGTGAACTATTACTTTTCAATTAATCAAGACCTCTCTTTTAAGAATAATTTTACCAAGTGAAAAAATATATGGATTTGGTTGATACACTCTCAACTATGAACACATCAGTTTATGGTGACTGAGCAGGATGTCTACCCATATGTCCTTGCATTAAAACCATGACGTTTCTTCTTAACTCTTATTTCTCATTTTCGTGAACTGAGAAATCATACTTACTGACATTGAAACAAGCCATGATATCTAATCAAGAGTGACTTTAATGCCCAGGCTTTGTGGTTAGCTCTTTGGCCTTGGAACCACACTTAACAAAAGCAGGAATGAAAACAACTGAATAGGTAACAAAATAAAACTGTCAATGATACTTCTGACAATTATTTCTATCAAAGGGTCACTCTATCCAGGATTTGAGGAAGGGTTCAGCTGTGGGCGTAGCAATGATATTTTCTTTCTTGTGATTCCATCCTGCAGTTCTTCGTTCTAGATAATAGGCTATAATTACCAACCAAATGCGGGAGTGTGTCAATTCTGAGCTGAGCTTGGAAAAGAGCTATAATTAAAGTTGGACAATTTTTTTTTTTTGCGATCTATATAGTGTTAGAAAGCTTGATCTGCAAAACTATGATCCCAGGTCATCCCTAGAATTTCTGGGTTAATTTGAAATACATTCTAACGAAAACCTCTGGAGACCTGTTGTTAGTTACGATATTTTTGGGAGTATAAGACGCACCAAGGTTTTGAAGAGGCAATTTTTTTAAAAAAGTAGGTAGGTAGATAGAGGGATATAGAGGGAGAGAAAGAGAGAGAAATACAGTAGGTAGGTAGGTAGAGAGAAAAGGTAGGAAAAGAGCTATAATTAAAGTTGGACAATTTTTTTTTTTTTTGCGATCTATATAGTGTTAGAAAGCTTGATCTGCAAAACTATGATCCCAGGTCATCCCTAGAATTTCTGGGTTAATTTGAAATACATTCTAACGAAAACCTCTGGAGACCTGTTGTTAGTTACGATATTTTTGGGAGTATAAGACGCACCAAGGTTTTGAAGAGGCAATTTTTTTAAAAAAGTAGGTAGGTAGATAGAGGGATATAGAGGGAGAGAAAGAGAGAGAAATACAGTAGGTAGGTAGGTAGAGAGAAAAGGTAGGTAGGTAGATGTTTTCAGGTGTATTTATCCATGTGCTAGAGAAGGAAATCGCTGACAATCTGCAGCACCTAAGACTTTATTTCTGCTGGCACAGCACTTGATCAATCTAATTCTCATCAATCAGTTAAAGAGCTTTCCAAAAGGAAATTTTTTTTTTGCACTCTGTAAACCTCCCCAAAACGGCCCGTTTTTTTGTGGAAACGGGCCTGTTTTTTTAAGGCATGAATAGCCTTTGGGGGGGCTTGCAGAGTGCTCCTGGGGGGATGGGGGGGGGAAACAAGCAAAAATGGCCAATTCTTTGCGAAAACGGGCCCTTTTTTGTCAAAAAAATTGCATGCATAGCCTTATGGAGGCTTATAGAGTGCTGCTGGGGGGTGGGGGAATGGCCTGTGTTTTGCTCATTTCTGCCCTCCCCAGCCCCCAGGAGCTCTCCGAAAGCCTTCATAAGGCTATGCACGGCCATTTTGGTGAAGGGGCCGGGGCTTCAGAAGGCAAAAAAAATGTTGTATTCAGTGTGTAAGACGCACCCAGATTTTCAGCCTCTTTTTTGAGGAAAAAAGGTGCGTCTTATACTCCAAAAAATATGGTATGATAAAGAATGTCAAGGTAGTTTAAGACTTGAGTGACACATCAATGTCAGTTTCAACACATCAATGAGTGTTTTCTAGAAGAGGAAGCAAGCAATTTGAATGTATCCCATGCCCATCTTTCAAGAATATTTCCAGTGATAGCAATAACAATAGCACTTAGACTTACATACCTCTTTACAGTGCTTTACAGCCCTCTCTAAGCAGTTTACAGAGTTAGCATGTTTTCCCCAACAATCTGGGCACTCATTTTACCCACCTCGGAAGGCGGGAAGGCTGAGTCAACCTTGAGCTTGGTGAGATATGAATTGCCAAATTGCAGGCAGCCAGCAGTCAGCAGAAGTAGCCTGCAGTACCGCACTCTAACCACTGCGCACTGCGACTCATGTCACCAGTCTTTTCCAGTACTCTGTTCTCTTGATTTCCCAATGTTCTGCTACTGCCATGGCTCAACCTTCCCAATCAATTACAGATTAACAGAATTGGAAGGGACCTTGTAGGTCATCTAGTCCAATCCCGTGCCCAAGCAGACCCTACACCATTTCTGACAGATGGCAGTCCAGTCTCTTCTTGAAAGCTTCCAGTCATGAATTGCATGGCTGTGTTTGCTTTATATGTTTTTTTTCTGGTCTATTAACACAATTGCAGGCTACTGTAAATACTATCTACCCTAAAATGTGATTGTACAGTGCAATTATTTTCTATTCTATTTCTGCATTCTCCCCACAATTCAAGAAATTGGAAATGTTTTCATTACTTATTAAGCACCCAAGTGATGTACATTCCTTATTTCAATGCTGTTAGAGATTTCTCTCCCTTTCTCTAATCAGGATGTATTGTCTGAATTGCATTTCTGTTTCCTTTCCTCTCTCCTCTCTGTTTAATGTTCATCCATCCTGCAGTCCATCTGTCCTCTCCTTCCCCGCCCCCTTTGTGTTTGATAATCTTCCTACTTTCCCTTATTAAAAGTATTAAAAGCCCAAACCATGTGAAACTCCTAGGAAGGGGAGTGAGATGGAAGATAGAGGATCAATTAACTTCTAAATAGAGACTCTGCTCCAGGATATCAGCAATTCACTTCTGAATTGGCAGAGTAGAATGGTGGCTTGCACAACAGCTTCTCCCAAAGTGTGGGCAGCAAAAGACTTTATTTCACCATTCAATGTTCTTTCAAATGCCCTGGAGTCAAGCATATTATACTAAGTTGCCTCTTGATTCCTTTAAATAGAAGCCTACTTTTCTTGTTCATTTATTATTTCTAAATAATATACAGTAGTCACAAAGCTAAGAAGGCGGAAGAAGAGGAGGAGGAGGACTACAAGAAGTACTGATGAGACAAGCATAATAGAGACTTGCAACATCTTAAAAGATAAATAAATTTGCTGACACCTGTTAGGGGTCCAAGGTGCAAGAGGGTTACACCTTCATGGACCAAAGACTAATTAATATATGCCATAATGTGTTAAACTTAAGTGCTACCAGATTCTCTGCTTTTCCTACAAATGAAAGATTAATTTTACTAACACCAAGAAGAGTTTGATGGTGGAATCACTTATCCAGAGCAGTAATGAGATCCTCTGGCTTTCTTTAAGCAGAAGCCAGATAGCCATCTCTATGAGTTGCTTCCATTTGGATTCCTATACTGTGGGAAGAAAGATCCATCTGGTTCAGTTCCAAGCCAGGAGAAAGACACTGGAGACATGGAGGCTGTTTGGAAAGATGGTTTAATGATGAAGCAGAACCACCAAACACAGGGTTGGTGCAGCTGACCACATACAGTTGAGAGTGAGGGGTTTTTATACCTACTCTTGGGCTTTGCACTTGAGATTCCTGTTCCTGTACAAGAACATGTATTCTTTTGGCTGTTGTCAGATTCCCATGGGGCCATGTAGGGGTTATATAGGAGTCAAAGCTGGCTCTATAGGCAAAGTACAAATTTTAGGTCTGTGATGGTGAACCTATGGCATACATGCCAGCGGTAGCATGCAGAGCCCTCTCTGTGGCCACATGCGCTGTTGCCAGTTTCTCTTCTGGTTTCCAGTGTGCACGTGAGTGCCTGCCAGCTGATCTTCACATGTGCTGGAAACCCAAAGACCAACTGTCCAGTGTACATGTGTACGCCAGCCATTTGGTTTCCAGTGCTCTGGCACGCGCAAAGACCAGCTGGCCAGCGTGCATGTGCACACCAGAAAGCAGAAGACCAGGTGGCTTCCGCGTGCATGCACACTTTCCAGCTGGTCTTTGAGTTTCCAGGGCTCTGGTGTGCATGCTGGCATGCACACATGCACATTCTGGTTTGGGGACTCGGTGCAGAAAAGGTTTGCCATCACTGTCCTAGGTGTTTGTCTGAGCTAAGTTTGGCTGAAGTTTGGACTCTTCTGAGGATGATGCAGTAATTCCTATTGTGGCTTAATCTGGTGTTGCATCTTGAGTAAGGGCTAATCCTACCATTCTGCCTTTGTTTCAAAATATCCTGTCTTGAATGGATTACCAAATCTGCATTTCTAAAAACTGGCCTCAGTATCTGCTGGGGCTATTAAGAAAGACTTGGATGCTGCTTTCTGTCTCCCAGAGCATGTTTCTCCATTTCTTCTTTAGGGAAATATAATAGTCTGCCTTTTTAATATTTCTCAAAAATTTTCATTCTTCTAGGATGAAGGGGTAGGCATTGACCTTCTGCAATATGAAGCAAGGGCTTAAATTTGGTTGATTGATTGATTATGTGTCATCAAATAGATTTTGATTCTTAGCAACTGCATAGCTAGATTTTTTCACAGCCTAAATGGCTCATATGTATTTGTGAGTTCTGCACATGTTCCCCTGTGGTGGGGGGAAATTTGCACCTTACATAAACACCCTATTTAGAAAAAATAACCAAACAGGTAACTCAGAGGAGCTAATGTTTAACCCACTACTTGGATTCGCTTGGGATCAAGGTTACTCTCCCCAGTTAGCTGTTTCCTTTCTTAAGAATGGGAGATGGAGCAGTGTATGAAGAAAAAGTCACAAGTAAACTTTGATCTCTGCATTTGGCTCAAAACAATAGCGTTAAAGAGAGAAGAGGAAGAAATATGTATTTGGTTCTCTTCTCTGGGTTACGGTTGATAAATAAAAAGTATATAGTGCCTCCCAATCTGTTTGCAGAGCTACCTGCTATTCTGCTGAAAATATTTATCCCACACATTGTGGCAACCCACACTCCAACATTAAAACAGATTCATTTTATATTAATTTTCTAAGTACCCTTTTCCGGAACTTTTTTAAAATAATTGCAGAGAGAAAGTGATACAGACTTCTCAAACCAGGAAGAATACATGTCAACGTCTTCTCTAAACATATTATGAATAATGGAGATCAGATCCTTCTGATCACACTGAGGCCATATGGAATAGAGAGGGAGCGTTTCCAAGGGGAATGATTTCAAAGTAGTTTCAAAGGGGGTGATAATTCCTTCCAATAGTTCCGTTTTAAATTAAGCGCAAGAAGGTTCTGATCAAACATGGAAAGAAACCAAGCAAATACAACTACTAGGGAATTTCTTTTCGACATTTAAGATAAATATTTGCAAATATACAAAGTGTATGAGTCACCACAAACCAGTGGAAATATGTCACCTGGGCTTAACTATTAAAATGCCAGCTTCACTGCCTGAATGCTTTCTGGTATGATATTGGGAACGTACTGCTTTTCTGTTACCTGTGTTTGATTTTACCTAAACAGCAATGATTAGGAATCCTGCTCTTGTTACTGTATCCTCTAGAGCAGGAGTGTAAAACTTGGGTGTTTAGATTTGGCCCACAGGGCCACCTAGGAAACAACAAAGGACCGGCCCACAGTGCGTATGCCAGAGAAAATGGAGCTTGGGTGGGGGGCAGGAAGGAAGGAAGGAAGGGAAGGGAAGGAAGGAAGGAAGGAGATTATAATGAGAGGGAGGGAGGGAGGGAGGGTCTGAAGGAAATCTTGCCTTAGCACTTGGCCACCACAGATGCCCCTGACACAAGTGATGTCAATCTGACCACATCTACCCTGGCCACACCCACCTGGCCATGCCTCCCCCCCGCCCCGAGGTCAAACACAACCCTGATGTGGCCCTCAATGAAATTGAGTTTGCCATTCCTGCTCTAGTGTTTCAGCTATTTTATTAAGATAAGCTGTTTACTACAATCTCTTTTGCTTGCAAGGTATACAAGCAATAGGGCCATGAGCTATTTGATTTTCTTGATTTTAATGTGCTGCTTTTTTAAAAAAAAATAGTAACAATGGTGTTGATGATTATGAAAAAATATTTTCTTAGGATAAGTCCAACCTTAATCTTATACATAGGCTCATAGAAACTGTTGAAATTGTCAGGCTTTTTTTTTTAAACAAATCTTCCTTGGGTTTTGATCTCTCTCTCTTTTTTCCTCCGCCTTTGAAAAGTAAACTCCTGCAGGGTGCTCTGTGATCACTTTCTGGGTGTAGTTGTTGCATGCTTTCACTTCTTGCTGTAGGTGAAATGGCTCATGAGCAATTGCATCAACTCTGTAAGCTCAGCCCCAAAAATAAAAAAAAATAAAAAAATAAGAGCGTGGCACAGGATTCCCTTGTGAGCCTGACTGTCGTGCCCGAATAAACGTTTCCTCTCTAGAAGCTGAAAGTATTTGAATTGGTCTAGAAATGCAAGTAACAAAATATTGTACATAATATGAAGAGAAGGGTGGTCAGGAAATTAATTCTGCAAGAGTTGAGTGTGGAGGTGATGGTAGCAAGGGGTTTGGGAGAAACTCTAGCTAAGATTATGTGCAGTTCAGATAACCCCCAAATCCCACTCCGGCTGGCCACGCCCACCCCACCCTGCCCATCCCAGGAGTCCCCATGTGGCCTGTTTTGGATGCAGATAAGTGCAGGGCACACGCAGAGGCTCGGGTAGGGTAAAACATGGGCCTATGGGAAGTTCGGAAGGCCTCTGAAGCCTGGGGAGGTCATTTCCGTCCTCCTGGAGACTCAAGGAAAGCCTTGGGAGCCCGGGGATGGCAAAAATGCCCCCCGGTGCGGTGCAGGAGGCCGACCAGGCGACACCCACCATGATCACGCCCACCCAGCAACCAGGCAGATGACCTGTTGCTGAAATTTTTGAAGCCCACCCCTGGATGGTAGTAAAAGGAAGCATGTCAAAACTTAGCAAACACTTTAACCCGTCCCCCCACCTCCCAAAAAAGTTTGAGTTAAGCTATGTAGCTTAACTTCAGAGGATCTCAGCACATTAGCACTCTGACTGAATCTACTTACCTATAACCTGCCAATATAATGGCAAAGTAACACTACACTGAACCAGGAGAGCTTCCAGCAGATCTCGTTTGCCTGGGCACCTGCATGCTGATTCATCAAGCTTTAGAATTGAAGCATAAAGCATCTGGTTAATATTAATCACAAGGATGTTCCCATTGATATTAAATTCTAGTAATACAACCCCTGAGTGATTAAGAAGGCTAGCCCTAGGGGACGGTGAAGCTGGAGATTTGCCAGGGCCCTAAAACTGGCAACCGATCAATTGCTCCAAAAGGGCGACTTTGTGCTGCTGATTAGAGGCAACGGGAGAGAAGCCATGGGTTGGATATCAGGCCTGAAGCTCCCCACCCCCAAATCCTATATCTGGGGCTTGCTGGTTAATGAAAATCAACCACTGGGTTTTGAAAGCATGCTTAATCCACCAGCCTCAGCTTTCTGTCGTAAAGCTATTTCAGTAATGCACGATGGGTGATTCTTAAGAAGTCCTTTCATGCAGAACACACACCAGGCCTAAACTGTGTGCCAGTTGCATAGTTTTAAAAATTGAGTTACATGAAATTTCTTTTTTTGTGGGAAAGGGTCAAGGAGCTCCATTGCAGAATCTGTGTTTCTCAAACAGAAGGTTCTATTTTGGCCATTTCAGCTTTAAGGGGATCTTGGGTAGCAGAGGCTGGGAGAGAATGTTCTGAAAACACAAAAGGCCATGTGTCTAAGCAATCTTCTCCAGTCTGAGTTCCTCCAAATATCTTGGAGAACAACTCCTGTTATGGATGAGATTTATAGGAGCTGTAGCCCAAGGACCCTGGTCAGGAAAGGTTGTGGTTACATGCTTTGCTAGGTGGAACAAAAATCTCCATGCAGTCGTCCCAAAGGTGCTTTTTCAAGAGGCCAACTGGACTTTCTGACTTTTCCGCGAAGATGTTTTACTTCTCATCCAAGAAGCTTATTCAGCTTCAGATCAGCTGAAGAAGCTTCTTGGATGAGAAGAGAAATATCTTCACAGTAAGGCCAGAAAGTCCAGTTGCCTCTTGAAAAAGCACCTTTGGGACAACCATGACCTGGATGACTGAGAATCTCCATAGACATCTCCATGCGCTCTAACTCATAAGTTCTGTAGAACTTTCTCTCATGAGGGAAAAAACTGATATTATATCATAAAGAGAATTATCCACAATAGTAGATATAGTATGGCATTTTCACAAGGATTTTCTAACACAAAATAGTTTGTCTATACTGGTATAAATATGCACCTTTCCCCAAAGCTGTAAGCTGTTTACCATGGCTCTGTTCAAACTTCTATGGAGATACTACAGTTTATTTATTGGTGGGCTCTTCTCTTATGTATTAATTTGATTCACATATTAATTTGGTTTACATAGGTGCTACATCATAACATAGCTTAATGTTTGTTTTTGGCCTAGTGTTCCATCCTCAGGCACTGAATACCTTTCTTGCTTACAGACCAAATTGTGAAAAATAATTCTTTTAACCTGACATGGACTCAGTGTTACAACTCTCCAGTAGCATATCTGGCCTTCATATAATCAAGGGATTTGGGGAGAATTATCAATGTGCTTGTTCTCCCCCCCTTCTTTTCTTTTTAGAAAATTCTCAGTGTATAGAATCTTTTCAATCCCCAGTTGGGTTTGATGCTGAGCTTGTCGATCAGAAAGGAGGGCAGTTCGGCGGTTCGAATTCCTAGCACTGTGTAACGGGGTGAGCTCCCGTTACTTGCTCCAGCTCCTGCCAATCTAGCAGCGCGAAAGTACGTAAAAAATGCAAGTAGAAAAATAGGGACCACCTTGGTGGGAAGGTAACAGTGCTCTGTATGCCTTCGGTGTTTAGTTATGCCGGCCACATGACCACAGAGATGTCTTCAGACAGCACTGGCTCTTCGGCTTTGAAATGGAGATGAGCACCACCCCCTAGAGTCGGGAATGACTAGCATGCATGTGCAGGGGAACCTTTACATTTATGTATGTATGTATGTATGTATGTATGTATGTATGTATGTATGTATATGTTTTTGTAGATTTTCACGGGTGTAGGTATGCTGGTCTTGTTGTATTTGGGTCTTTTCCCATGTAAACATGGGAAAAGACCCGAATACAACAAGACCAGCATATATATAATTGCCCAGTTTTATACTGGCAATTGTCACTCTCTCCCAGTCCAGCTCATCTCACAGGATTGTTGTTGAGGGAAAAATAGGCAGCAGCAGGAGTATTAGATAAGTTTGCCAACTTGAGTTACTTATAAAATGATATTTGTGCAATAAAAAAAATCTAATAAATGAAGAAAAAAAAAACCCGGAGGAAGAAAGTAATCAAATGACAATGGACTCTATTGAATCCTATTGATAAGATCCTCCATTTGTATAGGTTGAGCACCAACTTTTGGCCAAGTTCCACCAACCCATTGCTTTAACTTATGTAGGGCACAATCTGCTTTTAATACCAAAGATGTTTTATAGCACTTAACAATGACTCTTAAACTTATATACTGCTCCATTGTGCCTTACCACATTCCCTAAGCGGTTTACAGAGTCAGAAAATTGCCCTGAACAATCTGGGTCTTCATTTTACCAACCCTTGAAGGATGGAAGACTGAGTTAATCTTGAGCCTTGTCAGGATCAAACTCAGGAAGAGTTTGTCTGCAATATTGCACTTTAACTACTGCGCTGCCGGGGCTTTTCCAGTTTTATACTGGCAAGAGAAGCTGATGTGGCATTCTATTGGGGTCTGTATGGCCCAAATGAGAAAGATGTGAGAGAAGGTATAGCTCTTTGTAAGTTCAGCACAAAATCTGATTTCTCCTGCTACTCCATGTTGTGCTAGATAGAGCTTGGCTATAAGACATCCTGAATTGTCAACAATTACTCTATTAGGAATCAATTAAACCCATTCAGGTCTTACAGTATGATTTAAGTGCAAAAAAGATCAGAGTTTACTGGCATGGGAAAAGAAGGTAATTTGATGAGTCAGGGAATGGGGCGTTAAATCTACTTATTCCCAGTAGTTTAATTATCTTATTATAATGGGGAAATCCTGGAATCCGTGTATGTATGTATGTATGTATGTATGTATGTATGTATGTATGTATGTATGTATGTTTTTCCTGCCATCAACAAAGATTCTTGGGGCTTTTCAAAATAAATGTCTTTTTATGCCAGAATACAAAATCAAATAAAATCTTAGACCTTGGTTAAATGACAAAAGAGGAGATATTCAAAACTTTTACATTGCTATCAGAAATAAAAATAGGATGCTAATGTCTCTAAAATATTAGGCACGGAAACACACTTGATATAAATTGACTTTGAGGAAATATCTGTCAGCAAGATGGTTCTAATTTTGCTTTACATACGTGTGCACTGCAGGAAGCTTGGAAACACCAATAAATTTTTGGCACACTGGAGCTCACACTTGACTTTCTGAAACATAACTCATTTAGTCTTTGAAAGATACTTTGATAAATGTTCACATGTGTGAGGGAGAAACTTCAAAGTCCATTCTGGTTTTCTGCAACCTTTGAAGGCAAAGGCAACTGAAAGTAGCAAGATTAGCATCTAGGTTTTTCAATGACTAGTTGAGAAGACCACCCAAAGTTCTTTAAAAGGGGATCCATGTCTTAGAGGAGTAATGTGAAACTGATTTCCATTACAAGGAGGTCTTTCTATCCCCCCCCCAATTCCCTTTCAAGTTGGATAGATGCCATCAACACCAAAGTGCTTGCATTTACATTCTTACCCAAGCTTAGGTAGAACAGGTGAGCAATAGAACCAAAACTACCATTTCAAGATAGTGAGCTAAGCCAAAATCTGAGCTAGATTTCACTTTTCAACGTAGATCAGCAAACTGCTCTAAATGTGGGGCAGAGTGGAGGGACCAACTCGGACTTCCCTTCAACTGTTTTTATCACTTCTATGTCATAAGATTGGCAGGAAGCTCCAGCTGTTTACATGATGCTATTTTCTCAAAAGTACTACATTTTTCTTTGCAGTGTGGATTTTTCAGTGAAAACACAGAGCTGCTTGCTACAGTAGGGATTTTCTTCAAAATTCGTACCTATATACATACACAATTCTCTCAAAAGTGGACCTGAACGTGGGACTCGCTTTTCAGAAGCTGTTGTGATCTTCTAGGCTACAAGTATCTGCTCCAGGTGGTCAGTCATCCCAACTGAAGTTTTTCCCAGCAACCAACTATTCTAGAATGGTTCTAAACAATGGTTTTACAATGGTCTCACCTATGGAGACTATGGGGCAGTGGGTCACCCTGGAAGGAGGTCCTCTAAAGACTTCTCCTTGTGGTTAGAGGATGCCCGCACTATAAAAACTTCCAGTATTTGGTGTTTCTCTCAATGATTACTCCTTAACTCAATTCACTACTAATAGTTCTTCTCTGGCAGAGATGTGGGAAGAATTATTAGGACTGCCTGAGTTGCATTTAATTTAATAAATGCAATTGTAAGAGAGTTCTGTACTACTGAAAAGACTCAGGACAGGCATATAAAATTTATGTGGGTGACACAGCATTTTTTTTAAACCTCTGTGAACAAAAGTGGTACTGCTGGGAAGAAAAATACAGTCAATGCTTTCTCTATTTTCACTAAGCACAAGTATGTGAAGCTTTATGGAATGACAAGTTATATGGATACTAACCTCTGATTTCTGCTAACCATGCAAATTGACATATGGTCCATTCTTACAGCTTCCACAATTCCTTGTCATCAATCCTTACTAGAGGACTTTCATTATGGCAGGGCATCCTTAGTTCAACCAAGTTTACTTGCAATAGGCCACTCTTTGTGGCCAAGAATCATTTTAATGGGAAGGCAGGGAAGAAGGAAAGACCTCACACGTGGGGACAGGGTAGACTTTTTTGGAGGGTAGAGTTCTTTATTTTTTTAACCACAAAACCCTTACTTTAGAGATTAGGTTAACCATTTTCATCTGTTCTCACCTCAGAATGATTATAGAAAACGAGGGCCATGAAGGAAGAACATGATTATATGCAGTCCTATGGATCTCACCTTCTGAGGTACTTCAGGCGAAGTAGAGACCGAGGTGGTTTACTAGAGATTAATTGCTCTAGAGTCTTAACTGTTTGTTATAATCTAGAATGATTTGGCTTTCATCTCTATTTAAATAGGACTTAAATTATCTTCCCAAAATGAGAAGTCTCCGCTGGGTCTTTTCACTCCTTGATCTTGAAAGGAGGCCCCAGGATGAGTTCCAGTAAAGGAGAATGCTGGGAACTGATCCTCCCCACCCCCAAATGTACCTGAAAGTTATTTCTGAACTTGGTGGCTCCTGAACAAGCAATCTTCTGAACCCACCAGTTCAGCAGAGAGTCCCCGAGGGGACCAAGGAGGTGCTGTGTGAAACCCAGCAACAAATAGGAGGCATGTATCGCCTTCGGGCACCGACTGACGGGAAGGCCAGGCGGCAGGCAGCCTGGGAGTAGGAACTCAAAGGCTGAGAGCCAGACTAGACACGCCTTGTTCCTGGCAGGAGTTCAGCAATAACTCTAGACGACAGGGCAGTATGGCAGTTGGTGTTTTGTGTGTGTGCATATAACTTAAAGCAATTTAGTTGTACTGTGGCAAACTAACCAAGTGGCTGGGCATAAAACTGGCTGTTAAAGTAATTGAATGTAAATTCAATTGTAAAAAATAAAACAGAAATATAAGAATAGCCCAATTGTTTTACCCTAAAGTTCCTTTTCTAGAAGTTAGCTGCATGGTTCTAAGAAGTTGAACCAAGCAAGGCATGAAAGCAAGCACTGGTCTTAACCAGCAAGGGGACCTTCCTGCCCCTGCTGAGAAAAGTTCCCTATAGCTGAATAGTCTTTTCCAATCCACATTTTGCAAAATCACAAGGCAAAATGCCAGTATAATTGCTTTGTTTAGAATTATTCTTCAAGCCTTTTGCTTTTGGAATAACATTTTGAAGCTAACCTGCCAAAGAACTTTTGGCTAAGAAGGTAGCTTCCAAAACAGCAGCCTCTGTGTTATTTATTTATCTAGCATATGGTGCTACCCGCATGTATTGAAAACTTAAATAAGACCAAAACAGAAATATTCATGATTTTACATGAGAAGAATATGCCAAAGGTCTGTGCATTTAGCAACATCTAGAGCTGTGATGGTGAACCTATGGCACATGTGCCAGAGGTGGCACTCAGAGCTCTCTCTATGGGCACACGCACCATCACCAGCTGTTTTTTGGTTTCCGGTGCACTCATGCGCCCTGGCCAGCTGGTCTTTGAGCACACCTGTGCAGGGAAAACCCGAAGACCAGCTGACTGGCACATGCATGCACACTAGCCAGCTGTTCTTTGGGTTTCCAGTGCTTCGGCATGCACATGTGCACACATTCTGGTTTGGGCACTCGGTGCCGAAAAGGTTCGCCATCACTGATCTAGAGGAATCTACCTGGAAGCATCTCAGTGGTGGGTTGCCAATTTTGTTACTACTAGTTCGGGTGTGCTTCTGCTCATGGGCGTGCAACGCTTCTGAGCATGCACAGAAGTGTCTGGGCAGGTGGGGGGGAGCCTCCCACTGCTGCTACTACCAGTTCACCCAATCCAGGCAAAAACTGGCAGCAACCCACCTCTGAACCATCTCTGGTCCAAATTATAATTTGATTTCTTACAGTACTGTGTTCATTTATGGAGAACCAGTGTACCTAGCATGAAATAATAGGGAGCTTCTGGTAGACTTCCCCCCCCCAACTATCTCACAACTGTTACCCTTCAACCAACATATCAGAGATTGATTACAGCCAGACTGTTGGCTGCCCTTGATGAAAGACTTAAACTACATCCAAAAACCATGCAGCCATTTTTAAATAAAATTTCTAACATTAATTTTATAGTGTTGATTAATTTCATAATTTCTTCCTGAAGTTCAAAAGGTTTATACATGGCACTGTCTCCTCCAACTATATCCCCAAAACAGTCCTGTAAAGGAGGTTAGGCAGAGAAATAGCAAATGCCTAGAATTAGGCACTGGGTTTTCATGGCTGAGGAAGGACTTAAACCTGAAACAATCTAAGCCCCAACTTCCAAAGTGATGCCAAGAGATGCCAAGGTGTCTACGACAGGAGGGCTAAAACTATTTGAATAGTAGTCATGACTATGTAATAGAAAGCACAACTTTTTGGTCTTTAAAGGCACAGGAGCAGGACTTCAGTTGTACTGTCAGAACTGCAATTTTGACCTTGCTTAGGTGCATGCCACATTTTCTTCCATACTGTCTTTTCTTTAGCATTCAATTACACACACACACACACACACACACAAACCAGGATGGGAAGCTAGCGTACTATAAATCAACCTGTCTTAAGAATTACTCACTGCTTTTCTTGCCATTTGGCGTGAGTATTTTGTGGCTGGCCACATCAACCATAGCAATCATTTTGCGAGAGTACCCATAAGACACTTGCAAAGTTTCTGTGGGACCTCAGTTCTTTGGATAATGGTGATTCAACTCCAAAGTTGTAGTGCATTGCCTTATTTCTCTTTGCCCCTTTAGCAGAGGTGGTATTCAGCAGGTCCTGACCAGTTCTGGAGAACCGGTAGCAGAAGGTTTGAGTAGTTTGGAGAACTGGTAAATACCACCTCTGACTGGCCCTACCCCCATCTATTCTCTGCCTCCCGAGTCCTAGCTGATCGGGAGGGAATGGGAATTTTGCAGTAATCTTCCCCTGGAGTGGGGAGGGAATGGAGATTGTAGAGTATCCTTCCCCTGCCACACCCACCAAGTCACGTCACACCCGCCAAGCTACGCCCACAGAACCGGTAGTAAAAAAAATTGAATCCCACCGTTGCCCTTTACATAAGATGAGAGGCAGGCTGCCTTCAGAGACATTTCCTCCCTCCATAATTGGCTTTCCAGAAATGAATCCTTTTGGAACAGAATATCGTGCCTTAACCCATCTCAAAGGAAAAGGCTACCCAGGGCAAGCTAAATAAGCAAAGGACTAGATTTCTCTTATGCTGCTCCAGGCTGTTTCTGCACCAACAGTAATAAGTTGCTGGAGTTTCTTCCCTGGTTATGACTTCCGTGGGCAGATGAGTAGCTGTTCCTTCAGCCAAGCATGGGATGGTCCCAAATCTTCTTTTCCATCAGCTTTGTCTCTCCTTTGCTCTGGAAAGGTCCTTATCTAGGGATGAAGAAGATGAGGTATGTGGTGCCTCTTCCCAGCCCAGCTGTAAACTCAGACAAGGGCAAGAGGTAGCAAAGAGGTATGGCTAGTCTAGAGAAAACAAAGACTAGGGATGACATGACAGCAGTATTCCAATATTTGAGAGGAAGTCAACTTATTTTCCAAAGCAGCAGGAGGCAAGAGAAGAAACAATCGATGGAAACTAATCAAGGAGAGAAGCAACCTAGAATTAAGGAGAAACTTACTAATAGTGAGGACAATTAATCAATGGAACACCTTGCCTTCAGAAGTTGTAGGTGCTTTATCACTGGAAGTTTTTAAGAAGAGCCTGGGCAGTCACTTTTCTGAAATGGTATAGGGCCGTGATGGCGAACCTATGGCATGCATGCCACAAGTGGCACACAGAGCCATTTGTCAGGACACGCAAGGCGTTTCCCTGTCAGCTGACCAGCGCACATATGCGTGCTGGTCAGCTGACTTCGGGCTTCTTTTGAGGCCACTTTTCGGCCCTTTGGGCAAACCAGAAGTTCGGGAACATACTTCCGGTTTGCTCGTAGGGCTGGTTTTAGCCCTCCGGAGCCTTCAGGAAGCTTCTCTGAAGGCTCCGGAGGGCAAAAAACGACCCTACAAGCAAACCGGAAGTCACTTCCTGAAGCCTCCAGAGGGCGTCCGGAGGGCGGGGAGGCTGTTTTCACCCTCCCCAGGCTCCTATAAAGCCTTTGGAGCTTGGGGAGGGCAAAAAAATCACATCAAAAATGGGGGGGGGGAGTGCTGGTCATGCGTACATATGCGCTGGTGTCGTGCACATAGCATTATGGGTGTGGCATGCCCACGCATGACCCCCCTGCGCTCCCTCCACTTTTGGCATGCGAGCCACAAAAGGTTTGCCATCACTGGTGTAGGGTCTCCTGCTTGAGCAGGGGATTGGACTAGAAGACCTGCAAAGTACCTTCCAGCTCTATTCTGATTGAATTTGATGCTCAGGTTCGTGGCACATTCCTGCAACTCATTGATATAGAGCACTGCTGTTCCCTGATATTATTCTAACATAGTCTTTTCTTTGAGAACACATATAGTTTTGGTGGCACCCTCCACCAACAATCCTTTCCCAGAACAAATGATCTTGGTTAGTCACCTGACACGCTCCCTTTCATTCCCAACATACATTGGGAAACGTTGCAGTAGTTGACCACACCCCCTGCAATGCTAGCCAATCAGGGTTCTCTAAAGGAGTTCTGTGTATCTCATTCAGAGTAACTAGTCCTTAACTGGTATTTTTAGAAACAATGGAATCGCCATATGATTCTCAATGAAAATAGCACTTCAAAATAGCAGATGCCCAGCTGCTCTGATAGACTTGATAGTCTGCCAATCCACTCTGGCAGTGGATTGAGATATAGAAAAAATTTGAAGGAATCATATACAGCCAATGCCATATCTCAGAAGAACCACAAGCTCATCTGCCATGACTATAAAGCAAGTCTGCCAGAAGCTGATGTCACCCAGATTTTTTTTTTAGTGATGGCATCTCTCAGAATTCTCTGCTAATCTTGCAAAATAGCTGGGAATTTTCAGGGCTGCACTGAAACACCAGGATAGGGAAGGTTGCTAAAAGTCACCCTGTGTCTTAGATGATCTCATACTAAGAAATAAGGAAGGAGAGCAGCATTTGCTTCACCGTAAGATAAAAGATAAACACATACATTTATTCCCATCTCTGTGACTACAGGTGATGACTTACTTGCAGGAAACTCTCACCACAAACCAGATATGACAAAGAAGTCCTATCCTTCCACTAACAGCTTTCTAGGGAAGTAGCTCACATATTCCAATTCAAGTCAGCAGGAGACCAATTACTGATTGATGAGACACCAATGTGTCATATTTGTGCAGTTATGATTCAGCATAACAAACATTATGACATCAGAACAATGACAGATGGAAGGAAGTCCTTGTCTGGTAAGGTTTCGTGTCTGGGTCACTAGCCCATGTTCATGGTCAAGAGTCAAGTATTCTGGATCAGGCTGTTTCCTGGATTCTTAGCTAAGCCTGCGAAGTTTGTGTGACATTTATAAAATCATACAGTGACTGCAGCATGTAACAGAATGAAATGGGAGAAACCCAGTCAGTGCTTTCCTTAGGAGCTGATTGCCAGTGTTTATCCTTTCTCATTATACCGTATGCTGCAAATGCCGTGGAGATTATGTACTCATTTAAAATTTGTCTAAAATGCTTTTGGTTGCAAAGAAGCCCAAGGCATTGGGCAACGCTTTAAACATTCTGGCAAAGGTGCTTTGCATTTACAAGACATCAATGGAGATGAATCTCCACGGAGATATTATGGGGTGGAGACCAGCACTAGGATGGCCACCAATTTACAAAGACAGGGTGGCTGCCAACTACCAGCTTATAAACACAGTTGCTGTTATTTGTTTCCTCCAGGTTAACAACTCTTCCTTCTGAGTAACTAGATCAGGGATGGTGACCTTCAATTGGGTCCAAGAGATCCAACTGCTCCATCAGCATTGAGGCAGGTGGAATGCCTTCCCTTGGCCCACCTCCACAACACACAGTTCAATTCTCAAATGGTGGTCAGGGAGGTGAATGTAAGACCACATGCACAATGCCCACATTCAACAGCATAGTGGTCCTTGACTTAAAACCACAATTGAGCTCCAAATTCCCATTGCCACAGTTGTCAAGTGAATAGCGATAGCACTTAGATTTATATACCGCTTCACGGTGCTTTAGAGCCCTCTCTAAGCGGTTTACAGAGTCAGCCTGTTGCCCCCAACCATCTGGGTCCTCATTTTACCCACCTTGGAAGGATGGAAGGCTGAGTCAACCTTGAACCTGGCGAGATTCAAACTGCCAAATTGCAGGCAGCCAGGAGGCCTGTAGCACTGCACTCTAACCACTGTGCCACCTTGGCTCTTACTGTAATCAATGTAGTTGTTCAGTTAATAACATGGATATTAAGTGAATCTGGATTTCCCATTGACTTTGCTTGTCAGAAGGTCGCAAAAGGGGATCACAATACCACGGGACATTTCAAACATCCTAAATACATGCCAATTGCCAAGTGTCTGAACTTGGAACCTGTGACATGCAACAGTCACGTGAAAAACAGTCATGTCACTTTTTAAAATGCAGTTGTAACTTCGAACAGTCTCTAAATCAGTGTTTCTCAAACTTGGCGACTTGAAGTCCTGTGGACTTCAACTCCCAGAATCCCCCAGCCAGCATAGCTGGCTGGGGAATTCTGGGAGTTGAAGTCCACAGGACTTCAAGTCGCCAAGTTTGAGAAACACTGCTCTAAATGGATGATTGTAAGTCAGGGACTATCTGTACTAAAAGGAGAGACAAGACAAAAAGTAAGGAAGACGGATTTTTTTTTAAATTCTTGATAGAATATGATGCCTTGATTATGCTTGATGGTAACTGTCTCTTATTAAATTCCTTGGGGATTTCCTGGGCTCAGGAGATAAGCTGAGAATGTATGGTAGTTTTGCAACCCACCCACCCCTCAAAAAGAAAACGAAAAACAGCCCATTGTTCGTTCTGCTCCTCAGCACAGAAAGTGAGTTTGGTTTCCAAATGACAGAGGACATCTGCAAAGTACCTGGGCAGAAGAAACATTTGAGCAAATGTGAAAATGAGCAACATTGAGAAGAAAGAACTACTTTCAATGTGAGAAGTCTTAGATGGTGAGTGACATCGCTAAGCATCTACATCAGTCTGAAAGCCCTACTTGGATCGGATCCAGACATCCTATCCTTTCCTTCGTCTTGTCAAACGGGATTGTGTCTCCTGGGAACAACCAGTGCTGGACGTTATGACTCTCAGCCATAAAATACCATGGTTTCCCACTCCAAGCTGATGTCTGGGCCCATATATGGTTACAGAAATGGGGATGCTATGCACTCTTGCTGAGTGACATCAGCATGGAATTGGTGGATTTGGCTTGGAAGTACATTCTCCGATTTTTTTTAAAGAGAAGGATAAAAATGAGATAGAACCCAAGATGTTCTCCTGCAGATGTTCCATAAACCATTTGAGAGGCTTTTAGTTTCAACTTTGCTGAGTTTCCTAATTCAGTGTGGTGTGTGCATTATGGTAATGTTTGATTACTGAATTTAGTAGCCTCAAATATAGCTTTGATGTTAATTGTTTTAAATCTTGTAAGAACTAAATCATAGATATGCATGGTAGGTCTTTATTACCAGCATCATTAATTCGGGTTAGAAGTTAACATTTTTCACTTAAGGCAATGTTATACTCCCTTTTGAGTCTCCAACACCTGTGTGATGTCTCATTTATTTAGTTAAATCTGTTCCTAATTTCATGAGCTAGTGCTCCCAAAGGTTGTCTTTGTGGACTCTTGATCTTTTTAAAAAGGTTTTAGATGTCTATTCAGTGACAAATCTATATAGCGATCTTGCAGACGGGTCAAGAAACAAACCCAGAGCTTTATAAGCGTAATAAAAACCTGCATTACAATATACGTTTCTCAAAGGTCATGCAACAAATGACTGTGTAAAATAATTGGATGTGCATGTCTATGGAGATTCTCAGTCATCCAGGTCATAGTTGTCCCAAAAGGCAACTGGACTTTGCTTTTCCTTGAAGACCCTTTGCTTCTCATCCAAGAAGCTTCTTCAGTTCTGACTACATGTGCACAGTTTGGACTGGCCTATGAAGGCATAGTTCAGCCAACAATTGGAGAAGCATATTCCTTAGGCAAAAATATAAACATGGTGACTTTTGAAGCACTTTTCCAGCTCAATCTTAAATTACCTGAACAATAAACACCTCCTTTCTTTCAACTCTCAATCATCTTGCTGGTATTTCAGAGGTAGTAGTAAGTAGGGGAAAAAAGTTGCATTGTTTTTCCTACCAATTTTTATTCAGTTTAGAGAGAGAGGAGTTTCTAGAGAATTTGTATTTCAAACCACAAGAAAATTTCAGTGAACTTTTAATGAGTGAACTATAGTGTTCTTGTGTTTGTATAGTTATCAAGTAGCAAAAGGATGTCTGTATGAATGTCCTGACATTGTGCAATCATATCTCCATACAGCAATATCCTCCCTGAGTTTCTGTGTTCAGATTGGCCCATGATTGTAAGTGTAGGAATCTAGGAAGGCTTCAAAATGGCAAATAGTTGTCTATGAGCACAAGCAATGTCAGCAGAAGTCCCACGGTTTACTGATGGTTACCATTAATAAAATAAGCTAAAAAAGAAGAAGAGAAATTTAAAATAAATTCTCACTTTCCCCGTGGATAAGAGAGAGAAATAGGATCCTGTTTTGCAAAGGCAAAAACATGAAAATTTTGCCTTTGATCACATGATCAAGACAGACTTGATCATGGAGTCAATTAATCAACTGTTCTGATACAGGATAGCTTCTTACCTATTCAGTGGAACTTCTTAAGAATGTGGGGATGTTCATGAAGATTCCATTGGCCCTCAAAATGCTGCTTCCAACTCTCCACTTCATTGGTTTACCCACAGAAAAGAAAAGAAAAAGAACTCAACTATCATAAATAAGCAATACGTGAAAGGGTGATGTAAGAAGATATTTGTTCATCTTCCACAGAGATATCTCCTAGCCGGCCAAACCGCAGACAATCACTAGAAGAACAAGAAAGCACAAACATGGCAGTGATTAGCTAAACCAGCCTAGCGTATTCCTTTAAATCACTACCATACACTTTGGGGATTCTACTTGGCAGAAGAAATAACACAAGGCAAACCAACTACATTAAATCATTACACAACTGCTTTATAGGCTTTAGTCTTTCAAAACAGGTGAGACAGTGGGCTAGATCCTTATCGGAAAATGGGCACCGCTCCATCGAATGCCGTCGAATCATGCTCAGATACCGCAGCCAGGTGCTTAGCCAAATTTCTTCTGCCAGGGAAGCAGAAATTGAAGCCTTGCTGCCCTCTCCCTTGAAGCCTTAAGGAAATAGCCTGAGCTGCATATTGCGCTAGAACTTCACAGAGCTTATCTTCACAAGCAGTTCAACGAAACCCTTGGAGACCAAAGTGCTGAATCAGTACTTAGTGAAGCATGTCACACACCCCTTTACTCCATCCTGTTTTACTGGTACCATACCTACTCTCCAGATAGTTGCTGGTTTATAAAGAGTTGGAATCAAATCAAACCTATAGTCCATTATTTCGAAAATTCACCTCCCTGTTTCTCACTAAGCTTCATTACCTCCCAGTGACTTGCTTGCAGGTGAATGGTTTCAGGGATGCAACGTCTTTCGTGTCCTATTAGTGGGGAAGCCACAGCTGTTTTCCTCCAAGATAAAAGGAGCTTGGAATTTAAGATGATAAAGCATCACCAAAGAGAAACACTTTCACTTTCACGACAGTACGCCAATATCGTTTGACTCATTCTTGATATAGTGTCAGAAAATAGAGTTTTCATGCTCCAGGTCCAAGCATTTATTCCTTTGCCTTGGACAAGCATTGCATGAACTCGTTAGGTGTGTGTGTGTGTGTGTGTGTGTGTGTGTGTGTCTGTATATATAGAAAAAAGTATTTTCCTTATCAATGTAATTCCCAACAACTTAGTTATGGACTGATTTGCAGTATTAAGTGTAGGTGGCATAGGTATCTTATCTTAACTTTGATTATTACAAACTTGCGTAAAATATGCATCACAATGTAATTCAAGCTCCACCATTTTATTCTTGCATCATGCCATGCCATGCCATGCAAGTGCTTAAGTTTGTGTTGTAAGGCCACATGTTTTGTTATTCTCTCTCTCACTCTCCCCTTCCCCATCCCACACACCTATGTAGGACTAATGTAGACTAATTCCTAAACTAATTTCCATGACTGAAATGATGATAATGTTCATTCATCATGTTCGAAGAGGACCTTGACATCTAACAGGTTGTGGGCTGTCCATGATGTGTCCGCAGGTGGCTGGTAAGGCCTATACGGGCATGAAATGTTCTGCCACATGTCAGGAAGATATGCGTGGGCATCATTGTTGCAGCATTTGCAGCTTCGGCTTTGCGGAGTGCTCGCTTCTTTTGTGCTAAAATGACTGAAATAAGTGTGAATTCTAAACGGTTTGTTTTTTAAAGAAAGAAATGAAATATGAAAACTTAACAAACTCAAACCATTTTATAACAGCAGAAGCTGCGGTGATATGTCTGATTTTATCCCTTCATGATTGTCTGCCTAGCTCAATGCCATTTTGTCTACAGAGATGGTTTGAGGACCATTCTCCTATACATTCATTTTTTTCCCATAAGAACAGTCTCTGGAAGCAAAACTAAAAAAGATCTCTACTGAAGCCTTGAAGAATGGCTGCCAACGTAATTAGGCAAGGTGATATTTCAAGGGTTATTCTTTTAAAATACTGAGAGAGGGAAGAGAAGGAGGAGAAGGAGAAGGAGGTTTGGTGACTTCATGCATTGGTTGATGTAGTTTCCTTGATGTCTGTACTGAAGCTGTTTCTCACTGCTTTCTTGTATATGATTTTTACCACTTCCAAATCTGGTAATTCCTGGAAATCTCACCTCCAAATATTGATCATGTAGCATTTTGCAAATAAGTTGCAAAATTATTATAGCACAGCTATAGCAGCTATCTGTAATTTTTTAAAGCAGCTGTCTGTATTGAAAATTGTGAGGTTAGGATTGCATAGCTTTAAGCATGTGCTATTTTGTTGTTTTTTTGTTTTTTTGATGTGCTATTTTTTATGTGCTAATAGCATGTGCTATTTTGATTGGTTTGCAGACAGCTTCTATATTGATGCCCCATTGTGCTCTGAAGTATCTTTTCCAGATTAATTCCAAAATGACACTAATCAGAGAAAACTGAAAATTGAAAAAGTATTGGAAATACAGAGAATTGGCTCAACTGCAAAAACACAAAACAAAACAAGGGCTCTAACATTTCTACCCAAGGAGATGTTGGCACAGTTTCTGTGATACATGAATTTGAAATAATTTTTCATTCAGTGAATTAAAAATAAGACAAGTTGTCACAGGGTAAAGGGTTAAGGTTTATGATGCATCTTAAATTGAGCCAGAAGGTAATTGGCAGCTAATGCAGTTAATCTAAGAAATCGGTAACTCAACTTTTCCTAGAAGAAGGGCCAATTAGCAAATATATCTTGAGCAGATTGCAGTAGTCATGCTAATCTAGTGGTTATGAAAGCTTCTTTCAAATATTCCATGAAGACACAGGATCACAACACCTTACAGATATTCTCGGCAGTCTGATACACAACTCAGAAAATGCATTGGAACTTCGTAGTAGGCATCTCCATGGCAGAAGAAACAGAACCAGGAATCTGCTATGTTTGGAAAGGTGGTTCTTCTTAAATGCATAATTTAAGACAATAGCATGTGGTGAAAATATTGTTAAGTATGGTAGTGATAAATTACACATCCCCAAAATAGAATTTTAATGAATACAGCAACAGTTCAAACAGAAAAGACTGTAATACTCAGCTTGAGAATCCATAAAAATGATTAAACAAGTAACAGAAACAGAAATTCCTGGAGGGCAGAGATCGACCCCGAGGCACCTCACTTGTGGGGTGCCCCAGGGGTTGTTCAACATATACATGAAACCGCTGGGCGAGATCATCCGTGGTTTGGGGGTACGGTATCATCAATACGCTGATGATACCCAACTTTTCATCTCTACCCCAAACCATCCCAAATGATGCCCTCGACGTGATGTTCCGATGCCTGGAGGCTGTACGGATCTGGATGGGGACGAACAGGCTCAAGCTCAATCCCTCCAAGACTGAGTGGCTGTGGTTCCCGTCATCCTGATTTGTGCATCTTGTACCATCTTTGATGATAGGGGGAGAAATTTTAGCCCCCTCAGAGAGGGCCCGCAATCTGGGAGTCCTCCTCGATACGCGGCTTAGTTTAGAAGAACACCTGACAGCCGTGACCAGGGGGGGCTTTTACCAGGTTCGCCTGGTACGCCAGTTGCACCCCTTCCTGGATGCCCTGTGCACAGTCACTCATGCCCTCGTCCTTTTTCGCCTGGACTACTGTAACGCTCTCTACATGGGGATGCCCTTGAAGAGCACCCGGAGGCTTCAGCTGGTCCAGAATGCGGCCGCACGGATTGTCATGGGGGGTACCTAGGTGCTCCCATGTTACACCCCTTTTGGCAGCCTGCACTGGTTGCCGGTTGTTTTCTGGGTGTGATTCAAGGTGTTAATTATGATCTTTAAAGCGCTCCATGGCTTAGGCCCAGGGTACTTGTGAGACCACCTACTGCCACTGGTAGCATCCCACTGTCCAGTACGATCCCACAGAGTTGGCCTCCTCAGGGTGCCATCAGTCAGGCAGTGTCAGCTGGCGACCCCCAGGGGGAGAGCCTTCTCTGTGGGAGCGCCTTCCCTTTGGAATGAGCTGCCCCTGGAGCTTCGCAAAATTCCTGACCTCCGGTCCTTCTGGCGCGCCCTAAAATGTTGGCTTTTCCAGCAAGCCGGCCTGGCCTGAATAAAATAAATTATTAATTTTAATTGTTAATTTTAATTTAATTTCTAAATCTCATTGTAAATGTCTATTGGTTTTTTTGGATATTCTATTTAATTCTTTCTTTTAACTTTTGTAATATGTGTTTTTATGTTGCACGCTGCCCTGAATCCTTTGGGAGAATGGCAGCATATAAGTCCAATAAACTTAAGTCCAATAAACCTAAATCTAGCCTAAAATTTGAAGGAAAATTTGTTGAGTTCCTGCACAGAAATGTTTTCTCTTTAAGTCTATGTAACCCTTTTTTTGTTTTGTTTTAAGTTTAAAGGGAAATGGTTTCTCTTATCAGTTAAATCATCTTTCTAAATTTTTACAGGATTGATCATTGCAGTGATGTCCCCAAGCTGTGCCTTTTAATTCGAGAAAGTCTGCTCATGTTGTGTGTAATGCAACCTCATAGCGTTCATTGAGGTTGAAGCCAAAATTTCCTCAGACTTCCAAAAATGTCTGCTTAATTTTGCCACTTCCTATTCTGAATTCTAAAAGCATCTTTATGTGGTTTATCTTCCTTTACTTCTATTAGTCCTCTCTACTATTTGCAGTCCCAAGATGGTTCTGGTAAAAGAGAAGATACTATTTGTAAATATCTGAGTTACAATGGATCCAAAGTGAAAAGGGGTGGGGATGGGGTTTAAATGTTTCTGTTCCTTATCAGTCAGGTAACTGATTCACCACACCAATTCCTTGTCTTTGTCACCCATCTGAATCCAAACACTGCTTTGTAAACTTTTCTCTGTTCAATCTTTGGAAGCATCTCCTGTTATGGTGAAGCTATCAACTTTGTTCATTGTTCTGTTTCCAGGTTTCATGCAAGAAGAACGCCGTGCAATTCTCTGGAAAAGCTGGCATTAGAAGTGACTTTCAGCTCACAGAAGAAGGACATTTTGTATTTGAAGAGCACCTTTGAGGTGAAACTTTCCAACTGCTTTACACGTGGATGAATGCCTGATCCCCACCCAAGAGACAGTTCATGTCTCATTCCCATATTAGAGATGGAAACACTGAGAATAAGGTAGAATAATCCTGATGGCTCCCAGCACCTGGAGCAAAGCTAACAAGCTATTGTGCCAACATCCTCTCCTTTTGAGCAGCAGTTTAGCACCTTAGCTCCAGGGTTTCCCTTACATTACTTCAGCATTAGCAGACTTAGGCTTTCTACCCAGGCTAGAAAAAACTATAAGAGATACCATATTTTCTTTAGAACACACAGTTGAACATATCTGTAGATTTGTCAGTCTCTATTCGTTGATCAAAATGTCCTAAAATAATCTCAGAACAGCAGAGGAGAAATCAGCTGCTTACTTCTGCTGTTCCAGCCATTCTGAGAGATCCCTGAACTGGAATTTTGGATTCTTAAAAAAATAAATAAATAAGGAAGCGACTATAGAGGGGAGGAGTTCTATATCCAAAAGGATTTCAAAATTTGGCATGAGGATTTCACCTCTTTTGGGGTCCTTGGTGTTCTCTTTTTGTTTGGTTGTTTTCTTGCAGATGTTTCATTACCCAAGTAAGTATTATCTATTATTACCCAACTAGCAACAGTACTAGAAGGGAGTGGGGTTTGTTCTCTGCTTAAATGCAAGTGGCCTGCCCTATCGGTGTGGATGGGAGCGTTCTTGACAGTGCCTTGTTTGGTGTATGGTTTGAATTTCAACTCTTCTCTGATGTTTCCAGATCAAAATCGCCCATTGAAGCTGCTCTTTGCCCCACAAAAGGAGAAGAGAGAAAGAGGAGAAGTTGCATGTGACAGAAGACCTATATGAAAGAGGGGTGGGAAAATTAGAACCACTTTAGTCAAAGCTCCACGGAATTTGCACTAACAAGGAGAAAATGAGAATCTATTCTTCACAGAGCATTTAGTGGGGGAAGAGGGGAAAATGGGACTATAGCCCCATGCTTCTCACTTGGCTTCCCTATTCGTGCCCTTTTGCCATCTACTCCTGTTAGAGTCATTGATGTCAGATGGATGGTGTAGACGTTCAATGAATGAATTAAAATAGCCACAGATGCATTTAAAATAGGAACTCTCTCCCTCTGAGAATGAATCTCTATCCCCTAGCTCACACAGGTATTCATAACCTCTTAACAAAGCATAGCAAGGTACTTTAAAATTACCTGGTGTTTCTAAAAAGTGAAAATCTTCCGTACTCTGCCCTCCTTGGAATGGTGACAGTTTGACTTTTGCAAACACACACACACACACACACACACAAAATGAAGCAATTCCGAAAAATGTAGCAGGTGTATGCTTTTACAAGCCTTTTGACATGTGCAGTTTTAGCAGAGCTCTGCAAGTGATGGCAAATCAAGCTGGCAGAGTTTCAAGGTGGTTAAACAAAAAGTCAGCAGATCCATACAGGATCTAACAATACGCAACTTACCCAAAATTAATCCTCACATGTCCAAGTAGCCTGCAGGAGAAGGCAGACAGGAATAAACTCTTTTGGATGACAGAGCAAAGTGGAGCACTTCTTTCTCTTTGAAATGAGATTGAAGAAAAGTTCCCGAAGGTGAAAGAAAAGTCAAGATTCCAGGATTCTGGATTTCTTGGTAGTCGGGAAGGATTTAAAAGAAGAAAAAAAAATTGATTTCCCCTTTCCTCTGCTTGATGTTCCTCAGATGGTAGAATTTCCTTCTTTCCTCCATTCCTAAGGGCTCACCCATACAACTATCCTGACGTACTTTCCTGCCAATTTTAATATATAGCACTTTAAAAACATCTCTACTACCCCTAGTCCAGTGGTGGGTTCCAGCAGAGACTACTGCCAGTTCACTCAGGGGTGTGCTGTGGGTGTGTGCACACTTGATGTGCATGGCGTGTGCATGCGCAATACAACTAAAATTGCTCTGCGCATGCGCAGAAGCAAAAAACAAGATGCAGAACAGATTCACGGGCATGGCAGGCCTGGGTCGCTGCCGGTTCCAGTGACCCAGGCCGCCAAGCTACTACTGGTTCAGCCTAACCGGTCCAAACTGGTGGGAACCCACCACTGTCCTAGTCTTTCTGTTATACTGTTACATATATACTGTTATATATTCTGTTCTACAGAGGAGTTATTGAGTCTGTCATCTGCACCTCTATAACTGTCTGGTTTGGTTCTGCAACCCAACAAGACTTCAGAGGATAATTAGAACTGCAGAAAAAAACAATTACTAGCAACCTGCCTTCCATTGAGAACCTATGCACTGCACGAGTCAAGAAAAGGGCTGTGAAAATATTTACAGAACCCTCGCATCCTGGACATAAATTGTTCCAACTCCTACCTTCCAAATGTTGCAATAGAGCACTGCACCCCAAGACAACTAGACACAAGAACAGTTTTTTCCTGAATGCCATTACTCTGCTATCCCTCAAAATCCCTTTCTCTCTTCCTCCTTTCAAAGGAGTCCTACAGAGATGTTGATGGGAAGTATTTCCTGATGTCAATTTTCTGTAAAAGTGATTCCCATGAGTGAACCAAACAGAGGAGAACCAAAAATCCAGATGCAGGCAATGCTGATGAGGTCCTTTGTCTCCTGGCAACCACAGCAAAACTGACCTCAGAGTCCCCCAGCATTGGGGTGGGGAACAATTGTCCCTTTAGGACTTATGGACTTCAATTCCCAGAATTCCTGAGCATGGCTTGCTCAGGAATTCTGGCATTTGAAGTCCACAATATATAAAAGGGCCATCGTTCCCCACCTCTGCTCCAGCCTCCAGCTCCAGTGGTGCCTGGATCCCACAATACTCTTGAATGGAGTCATTGGAGGCCATTTTGTGAAACTGAGATGGTGGTTAGATCAACATAGGAGTGCTGCTGCTGCTCTTGATGTTGTCAGCACCTTTACATCAGACTGCTAGGTTCTGTTGGTGAAGAAATTTCTGGAGAGAGCATTTTTGCCCATATTTTCTGAAAGTAGAGTACTGAAACTCTTTACTATGATATTGTGGGGATATGGGGAGAAGGACGTAAGGAAAAAAAAAACCTAAGTTTAGTGGGTGGAGGAAATTTGTGGTAGAGGGAAAAAAATCCCACAGTAAGATGGGAAGATAAATGGAAAAATAAAGGAAATATTTGAACACCAACTTTCTTTCCTGTCAGTGAAAGTCTATTGTGAAAGAGCCATGGTGGCGCAGTGGTTAGAGTGCAGTACTGCAGGCTACTTCTGCTGATCACTGCCTGCCAGCAGTTTGGCAGATCGAATCTCACCAGGCTCAAGGTTGACTCAACTTTCCATCCTTCCGAGATTAGTAAAATGAGGACCCAGATTGTTGGGGGCAACAGGCTGACTGTGTAAACTGGTTAAAGAGGGCTGTAAAGCACTGTGAAGTGGTATATATGTCTACGTGCTATTGCTATTGGTCTTCCTCTTTGCATCACATCAGATACCATCACAAATCTTTGCCATTTATAGCATTGCTTGTGAAAGTGAGCAGACTTTTCAGATCACCGGCACTTGGATGTACCAACTAATGTTGAATTGATTTTGGGGGTTCCAGGCATTTCTTGGTGAAGAAGGGAATGTTTATGAATGTTGAGTTGGATCCATGTGCTCACCGAAAGGCAGTTTTTCATTATATATTGTACTATAAAAATGAACTCCAAATACATTCTGAAACAAAGACTTGAATTCATAGAGCTCTAACATGCTGAGGTGGGGCTCAGCAGAGGATTTTGAACTGGGGACAGAGTATGTTAGAGATACCCATCTCACCCCGAGTTAATTAGGACCTACCTCTGTTTGTATGAGACCGGCTTTTCATTGAATTGGAACACAGCCCAGCTTTCTATTTTCATGGGGGGCTTCCTAAAAGAGAAATATTTTGTTGTTGCTGCTGAATCCTAACTGCGAGACCTCTTACCCTCTCTCACTTTTTCCTTCCTTGTACTAAACCATGGTCGTTTTGTTTATTGTTTTGTGTTAATTTGGCAATTGTGTGTATCTCTTACGGTTTATGGCTTTATAGGTTGTCTGATTCCAATAAAGGGCAATGGGCGAACCCAGTAAAGTGTGACCATAAACAATCTCTTGGACAATGGCTATAGGTATACAAATAGGTTCTAGCTATTGCTCTATCACGTAGTGGAAGGACCAGTTTTGTATTGAAAAATATGAAAACAGGAGGTTTGAGGAAAGGAACAACTCCTTAATCAGTTACTGATCAAGTCGACAGGAAGCTGCCCTGATGCAAGAAAAATCCCAAGAAATGCAAAAGGACACCCTCACTCCCAAATTACAGCCACAGTTTGCACCAAGCACCGTCTTAAGTGTAGCTTTACATGGTCAACCTCCAGGAAGTATTCAAGTCTGTAGTTGCTACATTCATTGGTAGCAATAGCACTTAGACTTATATACCACTTCACAGTGCTTTTACAGCCCTCTCTGTAAAGCAGTTTACAGTGTCAGCCTATTGCCCCACAACAATCTGGGTCTTCATTTTACCATCCTCAGAAGGATGGAAGGCTGAGTCAAACTTGAGCCCTGTTAGGATCGAACTGCTGGCAGTGAGCAGTGAGTTAGCCTGCAATACTGCATTCTAACCACTGTGCCACCACGGTTTGGTACACTATTTGGTACTATACTATAACTATACTATTACTACTATTACTATTGGTACACTATTTGGTGCTACTATGTACCATGAATTGGTGCACGCAAATATAGCCCACCTGGCTTATTTCTGATTCTGTATATTGTATAAATGCAGAAAAGGGATTCCCTTTACTATTTACACAGCACCCCTAACACTGCTGGTGCTTGACAAAGTACAGGTAATCCTCAACCTATGACCGCAACTAAGCTCAAAGTTTCTGTTGCTAAGTGAGAAATTTGTTAAGTGAGCTTTGTCTCAGTTTATGACTTTAGGAACATGGTTGTTAAGTGACTCTGACTTCCCCATTGACTTTGCTTGTCAGAAGGTCTCAAAAGGAGATCACATGACCCCGGGACATGTCATAAATGTGAATCACTTATTAGGCATCCAAATGTAAATCATGTGACTACAAGGATGCTATAATGGTCCTAAGTGGGAACAATGGTCCAAAGTCACTTTTTTTCAGTGCTGTGGTAACTTTGAATGGTCACTAAGCAAACTGTTGTAAGATGAGGACTATCTGCACCTGGTTACCAGCATCTTTTATGTGGCATTAATTTGTTCATTTGCAGGTGCTGATATCATTATTCAAAAATCAGGTGGTAACTGGTATCTAAAGAGTTTGCTGATCACTGCCAGATAGCAGAGTAACCACAGGGAGGAAAAGATTTCCCAAGGGCAAAATCAGTATTAGGTTGAATAATTAATTCATCTTGACCCCCCCCCCCCCAATCCCTCCATACTTGGAAATAATGCATGTAAGCAATATTGCAAAATAACAATACTTACTACTGCTGCCATCTGCTGTGAGCAAAGCAAATCTAGTTTTTTTTTTAAACTTTTTTTTTATTAGTGTTACAGAATTTTAAGGAAAAAGGGTAATGGGTAAAGTTACAAATTTTGACAGCTACATTATGCAGGAAATGGTACTCCCCCCAGTTCTCATAACTTTCACTTGTTAATACATTAGATAATTACTACTTAGCAATATTTTGACAGCATATTTTTACCTTATATCTTCCAATAATTTCAATCTATTTTATATCAAACAGAAAAAATTCCCTGTATCAGCAATTGCATTATTTTTCTACCTCACTTTTGTGATCTAAGTTTTCTCAATGTTGCCTCTTCCCCCCCCCCACCTCACCAGCAAGGCTCCGGCACCTCCCGTGTCTTGTGTGTCTCATGTGGTATCATCAGCTTTATCTAGGAGAGCTTTGTTTTTTTTCCATGAAGGCCTCCGCCTCCGTAGTTGTATTAATTCTAACTTTACTGCCCTCCCAGAATATCAGCATACCTTCTGGCAGAAGCCAACGGAACCAAACCCCTTTTTCAAATAGTTTTTTCGCTAAGAGTGAATATTTTTTTCTTTATCTCTGACTTTCTTTGGGATTTGTTTCAGAATGACTATCTCTCCATCCTTGTATTTTAAAAGCAAATCTAGTTTTGTGTAATGTCTGAGAAATCAGGAGTAGCATTTGGTTATTTGTAGCACTGTTGTATTCCCCCCCCCCTAATACTTTGCGGGGGAGGGGGGAAGTCATCAATACTTTGTTCTGGGTATTATATTGAGAGAAAAACATTTTGAAATTGGTCAACACCACAAAATATCCAGAAAAATTAAATAATCACCATTCCTTCTAAACTCTGGCTTTTGGAGAATGGAATAAGAAGACCATGGACAAGAATAATGGTACCAGGAAGGCCCTTGCAGAGGGTCAATAGAGCATATAAAGGCAGCTTGTGAGTTATCATCTAGATAGCCTTCAGAATACTTTAAAGTCACACAGACCTTTACTGGGTTGCTTATGTTATGAGTAGCAACTGAGGTAAAACTCATCAGCTTGCATCAGAGGTGATATTCAGGTGATTCAACTGGTTCTGGCAAACCGGTAGTGGAAATTTTGAATAGTTTGGGGAAGCGGTCAATACCACCTCTGGTTGGCCCTCCCCTCCCCCCCGCCATTCCCTGTCCTATATTCCCTTGTTTTTTAGCTCAGCAGAGCGGATTTCCGCACCTTAGCTGAGTTAAACAACAGCTTAGCTCACCAGCGCTGACACTTAGAGCTGTCTTTGAGTGCTGTGTGCGCGCGCGAAGCGCTCTCTCATAGAACCGGTAGGAAAAGATTTGGAATCCCACCGCTGACTTGCATGAGAACTCAGCAGTTGCCAGACTTTTTGGCTGGAAAGTCGACAACCTGGGTTCAAGACCCAAGCATTGGCTCTTGACTTTGCCTAGCTCCTGCCCACCTAACCAATTAAAAACCATGTGAATGCGAGTAGATAAATGGGTACCACTTCAGTGGAGAGGAAACAATGCTCCGTGACTTCATGCTGGCCACATGGCCACAGAAAGGACTTCAGACAATGCTGGCTCGCAGCCTTGAAATGAGAGCACTGCCCCCTATAGTCAGCAACAGCTAGTGGAGCAAAATCTGCAAGGACTCCTTTCTTATGTTATGAGCAATAACTGAAGCAAGACTCATAAGCTCTTAGAGAAAAGGCAATTGCAAATGCTTCTCACCTCTTTCATAAAATGTATATGGAAGAGATGTAATGTCAGATCAGTGATGAGATTCAGCCAGTTCGTACCTATTTGGGAGAACTGGTTGTTAACTTTCTAAGCAGTTCGGAGAACCAGTTGTTGGATGAAATCTTACTTCATTTTTTCCCACTTTACAGGGCTAATCCTGTAAGGAAGACAGGAAGGAAACATTCTGGTGTTGTTTCTAGCCTAATCTTTATTGTCCTGCCTACAGAAACTGCCTCTCCGGTTAACCCTTATTGTATTCTAACAGTGAAGATGAAGCACCCATCAACGTGAGTGACATTGAGTTGGCCATGCCCACCCAGTCACATGACCACTGAGCCCTGCCTACCCAGCTGGTCATTAGGGCAGAGAACCAGTTGATAAATTTTTTTTAATCCCACCACTGTGTCAGATGTTGGATACAATAGAAGTTAAAAAAATATAACACGTACAGTACAGTACGTCTCTTCCCATCTCTCTGTTTGGCTACTTACTCCTTATTCTAAAATGTGTTTAAAAGAAGAGGAAGGAAAAAAAATGCTCAGACATATCCATATTGAGTTAGATGATCACCCATTTGCTTCTGCTTCCATCCCTTGCCACTCTGGCTATATTCAAATGTCTCACTGAACTATCAACCCTTGCCTGAACCTAACCCTTGTAGTTAGATGCAGTTTGAAAGCAGAAAACTAAATTTGGTAAATGTTTCTGGAGATTCTCAGTCATCCAGGTTATAATTGTCTCAAAGGTGCTTTTTCAAAAGACTGCTTTTGAGAAAGAAAAAGAAGGGCTCAAGATTCAAAAGGATTTTAACAAACTTGAAAATTGGGCCCTATTCAGCAAAATGTAATTCAGCAGTGGGAAAAGTAAACTCCTATACTTAGTGGGGGGATGGGACAAATAAATGCACAGATATCAAATAGGTGGTACCTGGCTCAATAATAGCAACTGTGAGAGAGAGATCTAGGTGTCTTAGTACACCACCATTTACATATGAGTCAGCAGTGTGGGCTGCAGCTGCCCAAAATGATAATGCATCAACAGAGGGATCATTTCAAGATCACTTGAACTGATAGTACCACTTTATACTGCATAGTGAGACCACATTTGGAATATTGCACCAGTTCTGGTCACCATGACACAAAAAAGATATTGAGATTCTTTAAAGAGAGCAGAGCAAGAAAGATGATAAGGGGCCATATGGTGAATCAGGTATGTCTGGTCTAATGAAGAGAAGGACTAGAAGTGATCTGATAACAGTTTTTCAGTACTTGAGTGGCTATCACAGAGAACTAAGGAGAAATTTCCTGACAGTGAGAACAATTAGTGGACTGGCTTGCTTTCAGAAATTGTGTGCACCCTATCACTGAAGGTTTTTAAGAAGAGACTGGACACCCATTTGTCTAGATGGTATATCACCATATTCCGGTTTGCTCGGAGGATCGTTTTGAGCACTCCGAAGGCTTCAGGGACTGTCCGGAAGCTTCGCTGATGCCTCCGGAGGGCGTCCGGGGGGAAGGGGAGGCTGTTTTACAAAAAGCATGTAAAAATGGGAGGGGGAGCGCCTGTAGTGCGCGCATGTGCACTGGGGTCGCGCATTGCATTATGGGTGTGGCACGCCCACACACGACCCCCCTGCGCTCCCCCCACTTATGGCACGCGAGCCAAAAAAGGTTTGCCATCGCTAGTATATCATCTCCTACCATGGGCAGAGGGTTCGACTAGAAAACCTCCAAGATTTCTTCCATCTCTAGTATTCTACATTCCCAATTCCATCAGACAAATTTAAGATTGCAATATTTCTCATTCTTATATAAAAGGGAAACATAATACACGGCAGGTGTATTCTTTGGGAAAACTCAGTTCATACATATGATCCAAGAAGAAATGTTTCAAATATTCTTTAAAAAAACAACAACTCCTGGATATGTTAAAGCAGGAAGCAATATTATAAAGTGGCATGCTTTCAAGTATACAAAACCAACAGATCTTCTTTCACCTTGAAAAGGGCTGAGGGACATAAGGTGGACTACTTAAACTATTCCACTTTTTGTGTTTACATTTTGGAAAGAGAGAAGGAAAAACCTCAAACATTCTTTGGTTTTTCTTTCTTGGGTCAAAGATTGCCAGAAGTATGATAGTTTTGTGATCTGATACTGGACAGCTGGGTGGTTTGACTGTAACTATCTCACTCTGCTTCTGCTAAAGGAGAGGGAGGGAGGTGTGCTTTTGGCAAAGGTAGAGGAGGAATTTCATTGGAAACCTTTTGTAACTCCATACAAAATTCTCAGCAGCAATCATCTTCCTTCCTTGCCATCTGGCAATTATATTTTGGTCAGCCATGTTGTTACATTCAGAGAACAAAAAGGGCCTTGGCTTACTATACAGTAGTTCAGTGGAAAAGCCCAAATGTTGATTTTCCTAGAAACAGAACTTATGATAATAATGATAATGGTTTTGAATTGTAATCCTCTTTATAGGTAGTCCTCAACTTACAAACATTGGTTGATTTGAACAATGAAACCAACTTCTTCAGTTTGAAGTTACAGTGGCCCTGAAAAAAAGTAATTTATGACCATTGTTCACACTTATGACCCTTGCAGCATCCCCATGGTTACATGATCATAATTTGGATGCTTGGTAAGTAGCTTGTAGCAATGCCCAGGGATTGTGCGATCACCTTTTGCGACCTTTTGACAAGCAAAGTCAATGGGAAAGCCAGATTCTAACTTAAGAATTGCAGTGATTAACGGTGGGAAGAAATGTCACAAAATGGGGCAAAATTCATTTAAAATAGTCTCACTTAGCAACATAAATTTTGGGCTCAGTTGTGATCGTAAATTGAGAACTACCAGTATTCTGGATTAGAATGACCAACTTAATCTAGAGTCAGAAACAGATTGTTGGGGGCAATAGGCTGACTCTGTAAACACCTTAGAGAGGACTGTAAAGTACTGTGAAGCGGTATATAAGTCTAAGTGCTATTGCTATTGTTCTTAGAAATGAATGGCTTCCCCCATTCCATCAACTTTAAATAAATAAATCAACCCCTCCCCTCTTTATTGTGTTTATGTGTTTAATTGCTTAGTTGTTGCAATATCAAACTTGCCTCAGAGGCAGTGGTGGGATTCAAATAATGTAACAACCGGTTTTTTGCCCTCATGATTTCTTCCAACAACCAGTTCACCAAACTGCTCAGAAAGTTAACAACCGGTTCTCCCAAAGTGGTGCAAACCGGCTGAATCCCACCACTGCTCAGAGGGCCAATATAAAACTCAGAATGACAAATAAAAATTGAGGTACAAGCCTATTGAAAATAGAAAAGTTAGACTAGAAACCCAATAAAAACATTAAAGACCATGTGTTTGGCAGAAGGGGGGAAAAGAGGCTCATACTGGTAGCTAAAAATACGGAGTGGATCTCTGCAGGGTTTGTTCTGTCCTATTCTGCTCACCATTTTATTATTTAAAAATAATTCTGAAATTATTTTTACTTCCGTGCGTTGCAGTTCGACCATAATTCTCGGCTCACGTCTCTTTTTCATTAAAGAACCCAATGCATAACAGTACATAGGCACTTTGATGGTGTCATTTTTTTTAAAAAAGCACTATTTGAGGACTGACATTTAATCAACAAATGCACATCAATTTAACCATAGCACAAAGAGGTGTCTTCACGAAATTATACAGGATGACTGCAGGGATGTCTCAGCAACAGTAGGATATGACTGGAAATCTTCTATTAACTAGATACGTTAAGAAATCTGTTCTTATAGATACAAGAGGAGACGGAGAAGGATAGAACAGCAATGTGCTAAAATTGTTCTGGAGCGCAGTTCAGATATTTCAAACTCCATAAATTTCAATTCAACTACTGAATAGTTAGCTACTGAACAGCTCTTAAGCATATCCATAAGTCCTTGTTCTTATATTGCCTTGACTTGGTTTCAATCAGGGGTGAGCTGCTGGAAGTCCACACAGGTTCAGGCGATCCTCTAGCTAGGATTCTGCCCAGTTCAGTGAACCCCCAAATGCCACCCCTGGCTGGCCCCTCCCACCCTGCCCTTCCCCTCCCAGGTGTCTCCACGCAGCCCATTCATCATGCCAGGTAAGTCCAGGGCCTGTGCAGAGGCTCAGGGGTGTGGGGGGAAATGGACCTACCGGAGGTTCTACAAATCCAGAAACAGGCCTGTCCAGGCATCCAGAGCCTGAGGGAAGCAGTTTTCGCCCTCCCAGAGGCTCTAGGAAAGCCTCCGGAGCCTGGGGAGGGTGAAAAATGCCCCCCCCCACCGTGGTGCAGGAGGCTGATTAGGCCAACCCCACCATGGCAACACCCACTCAGCAACGGGGCATTACTGCAATTTTTGAAACCCACCCCTGCTTGCAATACTTAGCATATGGGTACCTCTTTCAAAAGTAACTTTCTTTCTGATTGGGGATTTCAGGAAAAAAAAAATAACAGACAGATTAAGTTCCTTTCAGTTTACCACATCTGGAAAAACTTGCAATAAACTCCTCCAATGGCATTTGTGGTAAACTGCGTAGGTGCCAAAAGTAGGAAAAACAACCACCATCAAGTCGCTAATGAGTTTCTGGGATAACAGGCCAAAAATTTAGTCATTTATAAAAAAAAATCAGTAACCAGTGCTTTGGTGTCATGAAGGAAGCTGAATCACAAACAGCGCTTTTCTTTAAGTTTTCCATTCTTTTCTCCCTTTTTCCTACAGACAACTAATGGCAAATTTTAAATATCTCCTTTCTGAGTCAGGGATTAGGGGGTGGTGCTCCCACCATTCTTTTTTTCTGTTATCCCGATCTTGTCCTAAAATAGGGATCAGCAACCCATGGCTCTGGAGCCACATGTGGCTCTTTCATCCCTCTGCTGCGGCTCCCTGTTGCTCAAAATATGCTTCACAACCACCAATGTGCGACACCCACCGGCACGCAATTTATTGAGCTTTCCGACCCCCTGTAGGCCAACCATGGATAAATCCAAGAAAAGAAAAGTTTCAGAAGAAAACAGAACATTTAATTCAGCTACATAGGCTGGTTCTGTGGTCACTCAGGAAATAGTCAGGCACAGGAAGGGCTTTGTGGTGCCCGGTGTTTTCTGTGGGGAAACAAGTGCAAAGGGCTCTTTGAGTGTTTAAAGTTGCCAACCCCTGTCCTAAAATAAAGGCCATAGAGCTACTTACAGGATTGCTGGCTGAAGAGTTTAACACTCTTGTGTAAATCAGGTAGCCTCTCCCAGGGAAACAGCAGTATAACAAAGCCCATCTGGAGCCACTCTTTCTTACTCCGAAATAGCTAATTTTATTTATTTCTTCTATTTATGTGGGCACCAAGTGATTTGGTGTGCTAACAGAAGATTTTTAAATATCCCAACAGGTTAAAAAACAGTAAAGAACAGTGGGGACATTAACTAACCCGCTACACACTAAAATGGCTTCCATAACTCTTGGCACGGAGCCAGGGGGAAGAACCTGATGTTGAGAGATATTTTGATGGCTCATATTTGGAGCTATCTAAATTAAGTCATTTGATCTTACCCACCACTGGTTACTTATCTTTGCCTCCAAAGTAACGCATCACAAAATTTAACAGGTTTTAACATCTTCTAGAGATGTTGAATATTCCCTTTGAGTTTGAGTTTGAGTTTTATTAAATTTATATACCGCCCCCCTCTCCCCGCAGGGACTCGGGGCGGTGTACAGACAGTACAAATAAATAAAGTTGTTGGGCCATGTCTGTACCAGATATAATTCTATACTGATGTAATTTTATATCTACAACTGTTAATAAATGTCAAGAATTCCAAATAACTTATTGAAACTCAATTGTTTCAGTAAACTGAAATTCTAGCTATCCGAGATACATGCAATTTTTCTTTTTGTAGAGAAACATATCTGGAAGCAAACCCCATGGAACTAAATAATGCTATTGTTGCAAAATAGCTACAGGTTGAAAGTGTTGAGGTTATGTAGCATTGTTGCATTAGAATAAACTTTCATCAAGTGGAAATTCCATCAAAGTTAAAGGCGCTTATTTGATTATATTTTTACATATATTTTTTACATGGAAAGTTCAAGCAACTTGCAAAACAGTCAGATCCAAAATAATAGACCTGGAGAAACAATATCTTTTATATTCCAATACTTATCAATCCCACCTGAATGGCCAATGAACAAAGAAGTAAAGAGTTACAGTACACCATCATCTCCTTGCCATGAATGTTTGGAAGTGCCTCAGTGTGGCTGAAATGAGCTTGATTACCTCTTCTTTGTGGCAGCCCCGGAGGTATCGGAACACTTCTATCATGTCTCCCCTAGTCCTTCTTTTCATTAAACTCGACATACCCAGTTTCTGTAACTGTTCTTCATATGTTTTAGTCTCCAGTCCACTAATCATCCTTCTCTGCACTCTTTCTATAGTCTCAATATCTTTTTTACATGAACAAGCAAACTACAGTGCCCAACTTTTCTCAGAATGCTCTATAGTGTGAATGTCACCTGCCATCTTATATTTGCTGTACTTTGTTCTTATGTGGTTGCAGACTGTTATGAACTGTGGGGAGGGGGGATGAGGAGGAGGATGCTTGGGAAATTGAAAGTAGAGACTGAGCCACCTCGAGATGCTGCCCCAAAGTCATCCAGCTCTATGGAGGGAGCCACATAAGAAGCTGAACTTGGATTGACTATTATGAAAACTTCTTGCATGGACTTAATTGGTTACAGTGGGGTAGGCAGCGAGGAACAGCTAGGAGGAGAAAAATAGAACTTAGGAATTTGGGTGCGCAATTCTCAGTTCTGTCTATGCAATACTGTAGTACACTTGATCTCTAATAAAACCAGACATTTCTCAACAAATGGAGCCATGGATCATTTTTATTTAGAGATTTAGGTTATGGGCACTCTGACAGTGAAACCCGTAGCAATGAATAAGCTATGTGGCCTTCTCTGGCATTCAGTTTCAAAAGTATTGTTTGTTTATTTATTTTTTTGTAATCTAATAGCTCTTTCCAGTATAAAGACATTGAGAGAGAAAAAATTTGCACCTACTTCCAGAGCATAATTTGTACCTTTCCGATTTAAATATAGTACAGTCACCATATTAATTTTCAAAGGCAATGGAGAAATGCAGAACAACCCACCATTCTCTGTTTTAAATTCAAAGAACAGCTAAAGTATGGCATCCGTTTTCAGATAAGTTTCCATTATAAACCACAATTCAACTCACAGAAGTTTTCAGTGAGACCAGTACTGCTGTAAGAAAACACATTTTTAATTTATTTTTTAAATCGGAATCAATATTGATATCCATGCACCATATATCATTTCATATTTCAAATTTGAAAAGTGGTTCTACCACTGGTCTTATGTTGGAAATAGGGAAGGATAAAGTGACATCTGCTTTGAATACTGAGAAACATATTAACTTATGACATGTTATTATTTGGATATCTCTCGCTCCTGTTAGCATTTAATTTTAGTGATATAAAGGAAAACCATTAACAGTCCATTTGAAAGAGACTTTTTGATAATGCTTACCCATGTGGCTATGGTCTGAAGTCTAGAATTACCACCCATAGTAGATACTGTAATGAAGACCATGGATTGACCCAAGAAGAATAGATATCTAGATTTGTCTCCATGCGATTGGTGAGTGGTGATCTCTCTGGTGAATCTTGCTGACACTGTTTTGCAAGGGTTCTAGTTCTTCTTGTTTAGCTGTCTCCAGAACAGATATAGAACTTATTGTTGGAGACCTAGGACATTGATTGACTTCCAGGATTCCACCTACTTCAGTGGTGGATTCCTACCGGTTTGGACCAGTTCGGCCAAATCAGTAGTGGTTTGGCAGCCTGAGTCACTGGAACAGGCAGTGACCCAGGTTTGCCATGCCCCCGAACCGGTTCCCCGAGTGGCACTGTAGGCGCCACCATCTTGTTTTTCAGTTCTGCGCATGCACAGAACAATTTTACTTGCATTGTGCATGCACGCACAGCATGCATTAAGCATGTGTACACACATGCAGTGCACACACAAGCAAACTGGCAGTAGTGCCTACTGGAACCCACCCCTGATCTACTTCCTATGACCTTCAGCAGCTACCTAAAAAAATGGAGCAACCTAAAAGGAGCCCACCAGAGAAGCGAACAGCAGACCAACGTTCGTCGCTTTCGGAAACCGGAAGTCCTCAAGGATCCACCTTATGATAAGATGAGTTTATTGCAGACAATACAAAAACCATTGATTTTTTTTAAAAAATAAAATTACTGAGAAAACTATAAACAGCAGATTTATCCATCAAACTGTAACTCATGTTCGCTTGCTTGCCTGTGAGTTACTATGGACTGAAGGTTGTTGTTTGGAGGAAGAACTAACATTTGTGCTCTTTCAGAGGTATTCAGCAGGTTCTGACCAGTTCTGGAGAAGGAAATTCTGAGTAGTTCAAAGAACCGGTAAATACCACCTCTGTATGGCCCCGCCCCCATCTATTCTCTGCCTCCTGGGTCCCAGCTGATCAGGAGGGAATGGGGATTTTGCAGTATCCTTCCCCTGGACTGGGGTGGGAATGGAGATTTTACAGTATCCTTCCCTGCCACGCCCACCAAGCCACGCCCACCAAGCCACACCCACAGAACTGGTAGTAAAAAAATTGAATCCCACCACTGGTCTCTCTGCTTCTGACTTATCTGCTCAATCCCTCATACCAACGGAAGTTTATCTTTAAAAAGTAATGTGGGAGACTTGATTGGCCAAGACCACTGTGAAATCATTGTTTACGGCTAACAACCATGGCATTTTGAAAATTGAGGCTTGGATGGTAAGTGGGGAAAAGGTAAAAGCAAATAAATGAATTAAATGATACAAAGGTAAACAAATATGATGTGTCACTCTGAAGCTAAGAGAAAAGGGAATGATGTACTTGATCTTATGGAGTGGAGCTGATGAATTCAAGGAAGTGAAGGGGTAGTTTTAATTATGAGTTTAACATCTAAATGTATGTTAATTTAATTTTTAATGAAGGGCTAAAATGCATGAATCAGTGTTATCTAGACATTAGAATAGGAATCCATAAATTGATGATGTTGTTGGATAGTGTTTCTCAATTTTAATATGCTGGCTGGGGAATTCTGGTAGTTGAAGTCCAGACATATTAAAGTTGCTAAGTTTGAGAAAAAGTGCTGCAGTGCATGGAGATAATGGAAAGCCAGCACTGTCCAAAGATATCTCCATGGTCATGTGGTTGGCATGACTAAAGCCAAAAGCTTCCCACCAAAGGTGGTTCCTATTTTTCTACTTGCATTTTTACATGCTTTTGAACTGCTAAGTTGGCAGAAACTGGGACAAGTAATGGGAGCTCACTCTGTTGCGCAGCGCTAGGGATTCGAGCCACCAAACTGCTGACCTTTCTGATCGATAAGCTTAGCGTCTTAGCCACTGAGCCATTCAGTGCATAATGGAGGCCAAAACACCTTTCTTTCAAAACCGTATATATTTACTCAGTGTCTTAGCCACTGAGACACCACGTCCCTTTGGACTTAGATTGCTTTATGTTAAAAAACTGTACTAAGAGGGCATTATTTGGATTTACCTTTTATATTGTATGTAGTACTTTGAATTTGAGTTTGGCTGTAATTCTAGTGTAACCTGGATGGGGAGCACCTCACATCATAACTATGAAGTAAGTTGTTCAAGAGAGTAAAGGTATTAACCTGTAGAGAAAAAAAAATCTATGTGTTGAAATGGGTGATTAAATATTTAAAAATGCATCTATGGGAGCATGAGTTACTATTAATTCCTAATCACAACCTCTTGAATGGCTCCAAGAATAAATGAAAAATACCTATAGGAAATTAATATGATGCCATTTAATAAATAAATATAATAATAAATAAATATTTATTTCTTAGCAGCACCCTCTCCCGAAGGACTCGGGGCGGCGTACAATGAAACATATGAAATAAATATGTGGACAAAACAAACATATAACAGAGACATATACCGAGACATACACAAGGAGGAGGTCAGCTGATGAATAAAAAACAATTAGAATACAGTATTTAAAAACCCCTAAATAATTAAATATAATTAAAATACCCAATTAAAAACCCGTCAGGAGTTTTTAACTCTTTAACATTATAGGTGCCAAATACAGCACCACAAGACATCTGCCCCACTAACTGATTTGGTTTCTATGGCCCAATGCAGAAGGTTGCAAAAGCAGCATCAATTCAAGCTTGTCTCCAATGCCCATTTGAAGCCAGGCAATCAGAAGCACAACTGGCTTGCTTTATTGAAAAATACCACCAGGAGTTGCAAGCTTACCTCCCCCTCCCCCCAATAAATCACTGAGTTTGCAGATCAGTACTCACAGGACTCCATCTCATTCTCTTTAAGAAGTACCTGATACAGGCTGTTTCAGGATATACTCCCCACTGCCTGCCCAGTGTTTCTCAGGAAATGCCAATAGCAATACCTTTGCTCAGCCAAACTGAATGACATTCAACCTATATTACTTCACTGTGTCTTATTTCCTGGAACATCACAAGATGGAAATCTAGGAGTAGGGACCAATCTTTTCTGGCATATATCACTTCTGTCTGTCTGTCTGTCCGTCCGTCCGTCCGTCTATCTATAGTTCTCGACCAAACCCATTGTACATGTGGAGATTCAGCCTTGCTGGGGAGACAGGGCTAAATTGATGTGGACTTGTACCAAATAGCCCATAGAAAAGCACTTCAGTAGACCTACAGGTCACACCTCTTCCTGAACCTAACATGGAAGCAGAATTTGGATATCTTTGTACCCACCTAGCCTTGAGCAGACTAAGATTGTTTGATAGCCTAATGGGGCCAACAATAAATTGAGCTATGGTGGCACAGTGGTTAGAATACAGTATTCCAGCAGTTTGATCCTGACAAGCTTAAGGTTGACCCATCCTTCCATCCTTTTGAGGTTGATAAAATGAGAATCCAGATTGTTGGGAGCAATATATTGACTCTGTAAAGTACCCAGAGAGGGCTGTAAAACACTATGGAGTGGTATACTGTATATGTGTGCGTGTGTGTGTGTGTGCCTGCCTGTCTTTATGTTTCTCTCTCTATATATATACATCTATATCTTTATATTTATATCATCTCTATCTAGGTCTGTCTATGTATATAGACATAGACCTATTCAGCATGCTGTGTCAAGCCTGCAGCCATCTTTTCTTTTGGATCTTTGGCCTGCCACACTTTCTATTATTCTACTATGCATTTTCTATTGTGGGTAAATGGGAGGGGGGATTGTACAGAGTTTGATGCTATGTAGCCATAACAAAATTATTTCTAGAAAGCCAAGGTCATCCTTTGTCTTTGCACCTCTGCACCTGACCGGAACTAGATGGGTTGAACTGCCAGCAAACCAGTGGAAGATTGGACCGTGTGATGGACTTGTGGGTGTGGGGGCAAGATCTTGAACTTTCAACTGGGTGGGGAAAACCAGGAAGCTTTCAGATTTGGGTTTTCCCAGATGTGCCAACATGGCTCTCTTAATAAATTGGAACTTTGAGCAATACTTTGCCTTGGACTCTGATTTACTTTTGGATGCTATTTGAAACCTTGACATGATGTGCATATGAACTGCTAGTAGAAGGGTTTAAGATAATCATATTGGAAACTGTGTCTGGTGCAGGACATGGGAAGCTTTGTGGGGGCTGATGCATCTACCTCATCACATGCTCTAGCTTACAACCATTAGATTAATAAGCAACAAATCAGGTATTCAGCAAGTTTTGACCAGTTCTGGAGAACCAGTAGCAGAAATTTTGAGTAGTTCGGAGAATCAGTAAATACCAACTCTGATTGGCCCCGTCCCCATCTATTCTCTGCTTTCCAGGTCCCAGATGATCAGGAGGAAATGGGGATTTTGCAGTATCCTTCCCCTGCCATGCCCACCAAGCCACGCCCAAAGAACCGGTAGAAATGTTTTTTGAATCCCACCACTGGTAAGCATTGACAGTTCTCCTGCAATTCAATAGGAGCCACTTGCTACACTATGTGTAAGCTTTGCCCATGAATAGTTGTTAATGGTTAGAGGATAGCATTGGAATTACAGTCACAAGTGATGGCAATAATTAAGTGGCATTAAGCAAGTCCCCATGTGACCATGCTTGATTTTACAAATTTCTTTGTGGGGGCAATTAAAAAAATACCACAGTTGTTAAATGAATCCATTGCACTCAATAGGTGGAGGGTTTGGGATTTTTTTTGCCAAAAACTAGAAGTAAACACCAGAAACCAGGAAAAGATGCCAAAATCATGGTCACATGTCTGCAGGATGCTGCGAATGATTGTAAATGCTGGTTGCCAAGTGCCAAAAATCTGATCGCCTGTTACTACAGGGGTATGTGTGTGTGTGTATGTCCATCTAAACTTTGAAAATGGTTGTAAGTAGCTCATTGGAGATTTGTCCTAATTTTGAATGGTTGTTAAGCGAGGACTACATATAAACATTTTGAGCTGTCACCAAATCTATTGACTTGTACTTGTAGGGGTGAGAAAGTAACTATTTTTGGTCATGATTTGGTCTACCTTCCATTTGTTACAGTGACCACATTTTCTTGAGGGGGAAAAAAGGAGAAACTTGAAAACTTTCCAGAAAATTGGGTTGAAAAAGGAGCAAATCTAAAAGATGACAAACATTTTCAATTGTTTCTGTTCATTACTTTGCTTTTAAAAAGACAATTCAATTTCCATATTTTTCTCCTGAATGTGAAAGACTATGCACTAAATAGTACCATTAGAACAGTTAAAATGGCCAAACTAAAATATTTTTTTAAAAAATAAATACGTCTAAATAATAATAATAATACCTGAAACAAATGACTGTACTTTATAATAAAGGAGGTATGGTGACTGTAGTTATGATATGAAGTATAGAAAAGTAATCACTGCTCATTTAAGTCTGACTATTACAACAAACTGAAAGTCCCTGAATTTTGTTTCTGTTCTTGGTCATCCTATACAAGTTTACAACTGCAACACCATCTTTCCATATGATTGTGTTGTGACCGAGGGAGTAAGCATCTAATTTATGTTGCTAAAAAAGCAAGTTAATTATAAGGTACCATATAGACCAGCTGTTTCTCCTCATTTAGGTTTCATTCACCTCCATGGACTAAGTTATTCGCATACTTTTCATTAGGATTGCATGATAGCCATGCTTGGGTTCCCAGAAAGACCAACTTTTCAAAGGATTAGTGCTTTGATATGTTTCAATTTATCCTTCTATGTAATTAGGTTAATTCGTTTATATTTGGGGCTACCTCTGGCTAAATAATCTTGATTGTTTATGTAAATATACAGATTAGGTCCAGAATTCAAGAAATGCAGCAATAACACCTGAACTTTAATGGGCTTTTGGACAGAGTTTCATTATTTCTTGCTGACTGAAGATTAAATTTATCTGAAATGCTGACATCCAAATGCATCATTTTAAGACATACAATCTGCGCTTTCCCCATGCAAATATTTTATATGAGATATGGCTGTCTCTTTTCAATATCCTCCATATATAAAAAGGAAATAAGGTTCTTGAATTCTTCAGGAGACTCATTAAAATGAAACTGGAGCGTAGGTTTCCTATTTTTACAGGTGGCTCTTTTTTTCCAGGTTGAGTTGGTTTCATGATTATTTCAAGAATTCCCTCCCTCCTAATTCTTCCGACAATTCTGCATCCAAGAAGAAGAGAGAAAAAGAGGTTTGCCTGAGAAGAGGCAAAGAAAAAAGCTACAGGTCTCAAGCATAATTTTGTTAAACAATAAATTAGCATTAATAACAGGATTGGCAGCATTACAATGATCTTTCATTTACCTTCTGCAAAAGGTAAATGAAAAACATCTGGGCCCAACCAAGTATGAAGTTCTGCAGCTACAAGCAGGATCATTTTGCTCCTTATAGAGCATGGATGTCAAACTGGTGGCCAGCAGGCCGGATGAATCATGTACAGGCCACACCCACCCCAGTTCCGCTAAGGGAAAAAAGTCGCGAAACATCATGTGATGATAATGTGATGCTGCACGTTTGACACTCGTGTTGTAGTGTGTGGGGAAAAGGGAATTTTGCCCATTCTAGGGCAAATTGGGAGCCGGATAACATTTTTTCTGACCAACAAATCTTATCATGAGGCATAAGTTCTCATGAATTATAGCTCACTTCATCAGCTGCAGTGGAGCAGCTCCCCTGATCTTAGGATTTCAGTTGGGATGGGGTGGGGGGGAGGATGGGAAAATAAAGAATGGGATAGTTAAGCAGACAGATTACAGGTAGTTTATTAATTCACAGTTGTAATGTACTTGTTGCCTAAAAATTCTCATGTATATGAGTTCACCCAATTCTCAGTCAAGTGTGCTATAAAAGTCCCATTTGATCAAATCTACCGTAGTTGGTCCAGGGTGGCCCAAATGTTACAATACTACCTTTGCCTCAGTTGGGATCCTGATGTCAAGCTTGTTTCTCCTAATTTTTTGTGCAAAGTTTGTCCAGTTTGTCAAACCTAAAATCCAGAGTGTCATGGCTGACATATACCATATTGGACGTCTCAAAAAAAGAATAAAGTAATACTTGGAATCTATCTCACATGTAACCTGCACCTATGTAACTAAACTGTTGCCTTCTCCTTCTCTGCCACCCCAGTTTAAATCCTTCTTCAGTCTAGTCACCCTGTACATCTGGAGAAGTGAGCTGCAGTGCATATAAATTTGTGCCTTTTAGTAATAGCTTTAGTAACAGTGGCTGGAAAAAGTACCAGGCATTTTTCTCACCCTAGGCAAACATGGCTGTTCTACAACAGTAAAAGCCAAAGTAGTCCAATATCTAGAAAGAAGAGCTCATAACCATCAACAGCATAAAAGATAACCATTTGTCACCTGTTCATGATACTCTAATGTGGGTACCTATTGGTAGGACTCAATCAGCATGAGCAGTTTTATGATTTTGATCCACAAGCTTAGTGTTGTGGCCCGCCAACAGCCAGTGGAGCTGGCAGCAGATTTGGACAGTGAGGAGGTTGGGGAGAAACATGGGTCAGTCCTGGAGTCTGGGGAAGGCTCTGACGAGGGCTCAGCATCAGAGGCAGAGATAGGGCCAGGGCTGTTTGACAGTTATCAGCTGCCTTTGGAGTCAGACATCAGTGAGGCAGATGAACAGCTGGAGTCTGTTCCCAGCGTGTGCCTGCACAGAGTTGCCAGATGAAGGGAACAGCTAAGGAACAAGGGTCGACTTGGGAGTAAAGCCATAGGTGGACCGTGAATGGCCCCTCCCAAGGGAATAAAAGAGGAGCAAAAGGGGAAGGGTGTTTACAGGAGACAATTAGTTCATTCCTGGATTCTTGTCAAGTATTGCAGCATCTGAAAGATATCGACTTGGCCGCTCTCCAAGCCTGATAAAGATTGGTAATTGTGAACTATCTTGAAAGACTGTGGGAGAGGAAAGATTTTGCTGGAGAGTAATTCACTGTAAAATAAATAAAAGGAGTTTATTGGGACAAGGACTTGGCTTCATGCTGCTGGGGAAGCCTAGGTCATAACACTTAGCATTCACCAGTATAAGGCTCTCCCATTGAATCCTGCCTTTCTGGGAGAAGAGGCTGGTGATTCTGCAACTTCTTCCTGAGAAGCAGGAAGATGGTTAAAGTAATCCAAGAGTTATTAGGCCAAGAGGCCAAGCTGACTCTTTTAAAATAATGGGCAGACATACATATGTACCAACACAAACAATTCTGCCTTTCCCAACAGTGAAGCAAAATAAAAGGGCAAGATAAGCCACCGAAGTAATGCATTGGATGACACAATAAATCTTTCCTGATTACTGTCCCAGACTTATATGCAATTTCATGTCAAATATTCCTCAATTCAATATTTCTCCGTTCCATTCCCTATACAATCTTTTTTAGTAAAACTGGATTTGATATCATCACTGGGAATATTAGTGTTATTTCTTCTGTGCTTTGATGCTTATCACCTCTCTTGTATAGAAAGAATGAGTTTAAAAAAGGTGGTTTTGTTTCCATGGCAAAGAATAATAGAATAACAAAGTTGGAAGGGATCTTGGAGATCTTCTAGTTGAACCCGCAGCTCAAGAAGGAGACCATATACCATTTCAGACAAATGGTTGTCTAAACTCTTTTTAAAAACCTCCAGAGTTGGAGCACCCACAACTTCTGGAGTGAAGTCATTCCACTGATTAATTGTTCTGTCAGGAAATTTTTCCTTAGTTCTAGGTTGTCCTGCCTTCAGGTGATTTGGACCCCCTCTTCTTTGTGGCAGCCCCTGAGAGATTGGAACACTGCTATCATGTCTCCCCTAGTCCTTCTTTTCATTAAACTAGACATATCCAGTTCCTGCAACCGTTTTTCATATGTTTTAGCCTCCAGTCCCCTAATCATCTTTGTTGCTCTTCTCTGCACTCTTTCTAGAGTCTCCACATCTTTTTATAGTGGTGACCAAACTGGATGCAAGTGTGGTCTTACCAAGGCATTATAAAGTGGTACCAACACTTCAAGTGTATCTTGATTCTATCCCTCTATTAATGCAGCCAAGGGCGATGTTGGCTCAACCAGAATTATACAAAGCCACACAATCCACACACATGAGTTCATTTTGAATGTAACTTTCAAAAAACAGGTTTTTCTAGTGCCCAGATTTAATTCACATTGCCATTTGAAAAACAAGGCATTTGCCCCTAACTGAAAACAAAGGTAGGATTCACACAATTATTTTTATGAGAAGTGGCTTGTAGAATTTAAGAAAACAAGGAGCGGAACCAAAAGCTAGCTGCTTGTCATTGACTTTATACCAGCATTTCTTTGGGGTTTGCAGTAACTTTGTCTTAAATACCAAACATCCTACCATTTATTATTCTATGATTTGCTTGTTCCACATGCTCCAAAGTCTTACTATGAAATTTAACTCTAACTTACCCTAACGTGCATGGTATTACTAAAAATGGAAGAATAGCATGGTTAGTCATTGGTTTCCTGGGAACTTCAGCATTTTAAACCAATGAAAAAATATTTCTAGGTTTAGATTATCGGTTCTCCAATTCAGGGATTGTTTCAAGTTTGAAAACAGCAGGAACCACTGGTTTGATTGTTGGAAATGTACGTGGTTCATGTGAAAGGCATTCAAAATGCATCATTTCTGGGTAGGAATTTTATGATATGTTGAAATCAATGGGATTTACTTGAGTCCTGATTATTAAGTACCATTGGTCCTTTCTTAATATCTTATGTCCGGTTTAATCTAATATCTGTGACTAATTTTGCAACAGTTTTTCTAGGAGATCATTAGACGAGGAAAATGATGCCATAATCCAAGACTGTGCTAGTCCAAATTACATTTGCTGCTGATCAATCTAGTTTGCACTTGCAAGAGTGAAATTTTCCTTCTCAGTGTCCTTCTCAGTAAAGCTCTGTATTTACTTAAGTATTTACTTAAGCTGCTTGCTTGCAGCTGTTTTGGTCTCCCCACTTACCTCCATGCCCAACATAAAACCCCATGGAGAACTACATGTTTCTTCTATGTCCAAGATGACAGAACACAGAAAAGTCTAATTATGGGCTACAAACAACCACAATAACTTTATGGATTTTACTCCAGGTTGTCTCCATTTTGAAGCTAGCCATAGCAGTAGCTCTGAGGTTCTGGCCAATGTCAGATCCATTATCTTCCTTTTCTGTATCTTCCACTATGGGTCCTACCTAACGCATTGTATCTAATACTTCTAATTGTGGACACTATCTAACACGAAACAGAGGTTTTAACCCTGAACCATAAATTTAAAGAAGCTGTTGAAGCAGGTATCAGTGATTCTGATTTCATTTTTATGTTAAACCACTGACAATTATGTTACTTGAGAGATCATCCTCCAAATTATTTGTCCAGACACAATGCAGCAACTCAAGCAACACCCAAGACATTTGTGGTAGGGCTGCACATACTACACGATTACCACTGCTATAATTATAACTATTCTGTCTAAGTGTTAGTGATTTTAAATCACTAGCTAATCATACACTTTCTATTTATAAAAATGTGTCATCTCAATCAACTTGATTGAATTACTGTAAACGATGTGATGAAAAGTCAACTGTGATTCCACCTGAAATGGCAAGGTAACTTTTATTGCAAATTTTGGTTCTGGAAAATTCTTCAAATTTTATAGTTTTTAATCATACAGCTCGTTGGCACATCTTTCATGTCATTGATTTGATTTCTGCTAAGATTTCAGGATAGCAAAGGTCAATAACTTGCAATAAGATCATCATTTTTTTTTTGATGCAGTATATGATGTTAAAGCAATCAACATACCAGGGTAAGCTTTCGCTTTTCCACATGACCTTCAGGACAAAATGGAATACAAAATGGAAAATGAAATGGGAAATCATAAAAAATCTTCAATAGAATTAGTGAAGAATTGGGTGGTCATGCAATCTGAATAATAGAGTGGTCTCTTCAGCAACTTAATCCTAGTCCTCATAGGTGGCTTGGTGGCCCAGTGGTTAAGATTCTGGGCTTGCTGACTGGAAAAACTGGCAGCCTAGATTTAAGACCCAAGCGCCACGCAACAGAATGAGTTCCTGTCCTCGCCCCAGCTCCTGCTAATTTAGCAGTTCTAAAGCATGCAAATGCAAGTAGATAAATAGGTACCACTTCTGTGGGAATGTAACAATGCTTTGGGGCAGGGGTGGCGAACACGCGGCTCTCGAGCCGCATGCGGCTCCCGGCCAAAATGAATGAGGCTCTTTGCCTCTTATCATTATTTTGTATACTGTGGCTCGGATCGCGCGCTCCATTTCGGAAGCTGGGGAGGTCCTTTGCAGGCAGCTAGAATGGGCCGCCTGCAAAGGACTTCCCCAGACTTGCTTTGAGGAGCACGGGGCGACTGAGGCTAGTTGTGAAGCCCCAAAGCCCCCACCACCACTGGAAGAACTGCTGCCACCTCCTCCTCCTCCTCCTCTAACAGGCAGCACTGCCGGATTTGCCGCCCGGCGCTGCGGCTGAGATGAAGCCGCCAAAGCTCCAGCCGGCATCTCCGCGCGTGGCAGCGGCGCCTCCCCTCCGCTCGGAGCAGCTGAGCTCAGTCAGCGCTGGGTTACCCCTGCCCCCTCCTCCTCCTCCGCCATGCTTTTGAGGAGCCATGAGGCTGCAGGAGCCAGTAGGAAGGCGGGGGGGAGAGCAGGGGTAACCCAGCGCTGAGCTCAGGAGCAAATCTGGTGATTCTGTTGGAGGAGGAGGAGGAGGAGGAGGTAGCAGCAGTTATTCTGGTGGCAACTCGTACTCGTCGGCATCTTCAGCAGAAGCCCTGCCCACAATGAAGAAAGCAAAGATGGAGCAGATCCACGCAGATGACGTCGCTGCAACATGACTGGAGGAGGAATTCTGGGAGTTGAAGTCCACAAGTGTTAAAGCTGTCAGGTTTGAAGACCTCTGCATTTTTTTTCTAGGGGTGGAAGGGTCTTGTAACTTGACAGCTTTAAGACTTCCATGCTTCAAATGCCAGAGTTCCTGAGCCAACAGGACTGGAGGAGAAATTCTGGGAGTTGAAGTCCACAAATCTTAAAGCTGTCAGGTTTGAAGACCCCTGGGGGTTTTTTTCCCTAAAGGGTTAGGGGTGCAAGGGTCTTGTAACATGACAGCTTTAAGAGTTGCGTGCTTCAAATGCCAGAGTTTCTGAGCCAACATTTTGGTTGCTAAGCAGGAGCGTTGTTAAGTGATACTGATATTATATAACACTTTGAATTAAGCGGGTACCTTGAAGAAACATAACTTTGAGTTTCAAATAATACTGATTTCGTTGTTGTCTTAGGTGACATCTGTGAAAAAAATTCGGGTGCTCAGGCATGAAAATGTGCCGCTCAAACACTATACTTTTCTGCTCACATCGAAAAAAAATTAGAGGGAACATTGCTTCCGGGTCTGTTTTGGCAGGTCACTGCATGGTGTGGCTCTCTGACTCTCACAGTTTAAAATTTTGGCTCTTTTTGTCGAACTTGTTTGCCACCCCTGCTTTGGGGTGTTATGCTGGCCACATGACCACAGAAATGTCTTCAGACAGTGCTGGCTCAATGGCCTTGAAATGGAGAGAAGCACCACCCCATATAGTTGGCAACAACTAGTGGAGTAAAATCTGCAGAGATTCCTTTACCTTTTATCTCATAGGTGATGTTCAAAGCTGACTAGGTTTCCAATATAATGACAACTGTGTTGCCGGAGGCTTATCCATCTGACATGTATGGGTATAGGCCAAAATATCGCATATAAAGCAAAAAAAAAAAAATCTTAATTCAGGAAACATAAGATATTCCCCTCCATATGACTGGGCATTTAAATGCAGCACAATAGGTACTATTCACTTAGGCAGAAATATTCTACAAGCAGATGATTTTAAACCACTGATTTACAATTCAATTAAAGATACAATTCCATATGAGAACTGTACAATGATAATTAACTCCTGAGACAGGTTTGAATCCACTAAATCTCAACAATTCTAAAAAAATCCTGGCAATTTCTAAATTTATTGCCAATCTACTTCTAATAAAAACCATGGATTTTTCTGAAATGTTTCAGTTTCAGTTCATTTCATACAGTTGATTGGGGGCTAATATTAGATAAGAAGTTTAGCAGATGGTAAATTGATTTTTGCGACTATAGTCTTACATACGTTTTCCTCTGTTTAATGCCAGCTAGCCTTTCCCTCCTTCCCTTCACAGGCATGACCATGAAAAAGAAAACAGAAATATTTGATTCTGTTTTCAGCTAACATTAGGGAGGAACCAAAATGGTGACTTACGCTCTGTATTTGCCTACTTTTAGACTTTGTGTCCAAAAGCATTGAAGTTTCTAGGTCTGAATCTCATGGTTAGTTTTCAGGCTGATTCCCCAGTACTTGGAAGTGTTCTTAGCAGTCGTGGGTTTCCATTTTTTAACTACCGGTTTGCCCGTGTGCGTGCGTGAACCACTTCTAGGTGTGTGCGTGTGCGCCGCTTCTATGCTGCCTCCCGCCACCGATACTACTGGTTCGCCTGATCCAGGATGAACCGACAGAAATCCACCTGTGGTTCTTATGCCTATAGCTGGGTGGTTTGATCCAATTCCTAAGTGGGGAGAGGGCTCTCCAGCAGACTCAGGACATGCTCTTTCAACAATCATATATAGATTTACCTTCTTCCATTAAACTGTGCTATTCCTTATGGAGCCATCTCAGCCATTAGGCCCTTCCTCTTGTAGCAGTTAATCCAGTGGTGGGTTTCAGGCAGTACGCCCCAGTAGGGGCCTACCGGAGCCTGGCCGGAACACCGGGTACCGTTCCGGTACAGTGCTCCGGAGGGCCCACCTGCCTGCCCACACTCCTTATGTGTCTTTAAAGTCTTCGGCGCTTCCATGCATGTGCATGGCACATACAGCGCCTGCACGATGCTCCACTGAGCAGCTGGAGCATCGGGAGGCTTGCAGACGCGTCACTTCGCACTTTCATGTGGAGGACGCCGGGCCCCGTTGCAACCGGTACGGTACCCACCACTGAGTTAATCCTATATTTTAATGGTATAGTATGTAATGAATGCCTTTTCCTTCTCTCCCCTAAATCTACTTCCATACTTTCTATCTCTTTAGTTTTGGAAAACTTTAATGCTGCTCTTGAGTTTTCAAGATTGCAATCCAGACTCAAGAATGTATAGGGCAGTGATGGTGAATCTTTTTGGCACCGAGTGCCCAAACCAGAACGTGGATGCACACGTCTGTCAGAATTCCGGAAACCCAAAGACCAGCTGGTCGGTGTGCATGCATGTGCCAGCCACCTGGTCTTCGGGTTTCTGGCACATGCATGTGTGCCGGCCCGCTGGTCTTGGCGCATGCCGGAATGCCAGAAACCCGAAGACCAGTGGCAACAGCACTCGTGCCCACAGAGATGGCTCTGTGTGCCACCTCTGGTACATGAACCACAGGTTTGCCATCACAGGTATAGGGGCTCTTGAAGTGCTATTGTTTGAAGTTCTCAGTCAGGCAGCTGAGTTGAGCAGCTATTACATGCACATTCCTGGTCATCGATGTAGACTGGCTGGACATCTTGCCCTAAAACTCCTGTTTGGAATACCTGATTGACCAGGATATTATTTCAGGGGCATGAAACTTCTGTTCTATGTCATGGCCTGAAGGTTCTCTAGATCAGGGCTGTCCAACTCGGCAAAGATTTGTGGATTTAAAGCATGAGTGGCTGGGGAATTTGGGAGTTGAAGTCCACAGGTCTTAAAGTTGCTAAGGTTGGACCATTGATTTAGATCCTGGAGATGCACAATCTGGTTGGACCTTCTACGTTCCCTGCTCATCCTCCAGAGAGATTGCTAATTTGATACACAGCTGAGTGTATTGTATCCTTTACTCAGAGTTCCATAATATTTGTTATCTGAACAATACATTTCAGTGTGGCCTTCTTGGATGCTAAGAGAGAGAGAAAAAATGATGCTATAAATATCACTGAACTGCCACGGTATTTCTGCCTGTAAAGTTTTGTGGAGTCCTTGCCAGAAGCTAGCCAAATTGCCAGGAAACAGAATGCAAAGAATGTTTTTTAAGCTTCATTTCCTTCAGCAAATCTCAGAGGCAGCATCATTTGCGAGGATGGAAATCCAGGAAGTATAAATATGCATCCTTGCTTTATGCAAGACATGCTTTATTGCACTAATCTTGTCTAAATTTTCTTTAAAAATCAGGAACCTATAGACCACAGAAGTAAGCAGTCTGAAAGCCATTTTATTTTCTTTAAAGTAGAGCTTGTGTAGCAAATGGCAGGAAGCCATGAACCACAAAAATAAAACCATTCTAACCCTAGTGCTAAGTAAGGAAAACAAAGATGTCTCAGCAATTAGCAGTATTATATATGTTAGTCCTAAGTAACAACAGATGTTTCAACTGGAGACCAGCACATTCCTTGCAATCTTTCAGAAACCAAAAAAAGCCTCTGGACATTGCTATACATTACAATGATCTAGGGCTTTGCAATTATTTGCACTGTATTTGAAGTTGTGAATATTTTATGAGCATCAGGGAGCTTTTACCTGTATTGACTTCAGCCCACCACAAAGGTCTGCTGACTTAACAGAAGAGCAAGCACACCTTGTGAAAACCTGCAGAGGAGCAAGTGCGCAAAGCTACTGGGCTTGGCAAAACAGATGGGAAGGTGGGCTAATTACAATTCATTATGTAACTCATCCCAAAGTTATTGTTAAAAAGAAAAGCATCAACAGCTCTCAAGAGCTGATGTGCTATGATTCGCTTAGCCATGGGGTGGGAAAGTCTTTCAATCTTGTTACATACATACATATATATGTATATATCAGAGGTGGGTTGCTCCAGGTTTGGCCCAGATTGGGCGAACCGGTATGGCGGTGGCAGGAGGCTCTGCCCACCCGCCCGGACGCTTCTGCATGCACGAGCGAACAGGTAGTAAAAAAAATGGCAATCCACCACTGGTATAAATGTATGTGTGTGTGTGTGTGTGTGTTTGTAATAATCTTATGTATAATATATAATACACACACACACACACACACACACACACATACATATGTAGTATTTTCTTACTACTGTACATAGTTCAGTTTTAAAGTAGAAGAACATCTCAAAAGCATGGAACATTGTTCAATTCTAGGTTATGGAATTAATCATTATATATTTTCCCTGACCTATTCAGAAAAACATGGACTACTGAAGTAGGACAATCGTCGCACAGGGTACAATTATAAAAACTGTACCTGATAACGGAATGTTTTGGTACATTTTTGTTCTCATCCATCATTTAAAGTCCCTATGCAAAAGAATTGCATGGTATGCTTTGTTCCCTTGAATCTAGAATAACCAAATACAACAAATCAATGGAAACTATATCAGTAACCCCAAAAAGATAATAGCACATCTATACAAATAATATTAGTTGTGAAATCAAACTAAATTTTCCATTGGTTGTTTAAATACTCAAATGACTGGCTATTTTTTTTTACTACAATTAATGGCAATATAGGGTAAGAAAGAGATGGGAAAAGTATGGCTTTGATTATTCAGATAAATCACTTTACGAATATGCTAACGACGCATGGATAGATTTGTCATGCGTTCTACTGTCCAACTTAAATGCACAATTGTTATGGTCTTCTTTGATTTTTTTGGGAGGTGCTGATTTTTGTTCTTTGCAATCAGATTTTTCTAAAGTATCTGGTCAAATATTGCATTAAGCTTCGTTGGTTTTTTTTTAATTAAATATTTTATTAGCAAACATATAAAATACACACACACACAACTCAGACGTACAACACATTTGCACAGTGCAATACAAACAGGAGCTTCCTGTTCTTTCTAGTAGCAATTATCAATCGATAGCATTCACCTTATATTATTTCCCATTCAATTGTATTTTATTTGAGTTTTACCATTCTTAACTTTCTTATTTTACCCATAACTATTATTTTTGAGTTTTGTTACATTCCTTCATTGATTCTTGTTTCTTTCCTCCATCCACCTATACCATTTATCCCATATCTGGTAGAATTCTGATTCTTCTTTTCCCTGAACTTCTTTAGTTAGTTTGTCCATTTCAGCACAGTCCATAACCTTTCTTATTATTTCATCTTCACTTGGAGTTAGTTTGTTTTTCCATTTCTGGGCAAAGGCAATCCTTGCCGCCGTAGTTATATGTAGCATTAAATACTGGATTTCTTTTTTGTATTTCGCAGACATTATTCCTAATAAAAAGATTTCCGGTTTCCATTCTATTTTAACTCCCGTTATTGCCTCCAGCCAATTTTTGATCTTTTTCCAAAAAATTTTAGCCTCCTCACAGGTCCACCATAAATGGTAATACGTTCCGTGTATCGATTCGCATTTCCAACATTTTGGGGAGGTATTTGTTGATATTTTAGCTAACCTTGTTGGTGCCAAGCTTCGTTGGTTTTATCTTATCTTTCAAAGATGAAGATGTCTTGATTGGACAACCATTTGTCCAAAATGATATGAGGATTGCTGCCTTGGACACGAAGACTTCCAATGTCCCTTCCAACCCTATGATTCTATGACTATAGTTTTTAGAAAGGCAACAAGAATCTCAGTACAATCTCTGACCTTTAAAGTTGTGTTCTAATGTCAGCTTTCTTGTTACCAAGCACCATTGAGTTCAGTGGATCTTTTTTTAATGAGTAAATATGTACGGTTTTGAAGGAAAGGTGTTTTGGCCTCCATTATGCACTGAATGGCTCAGTGGCTAAGATGCTGAGCTTGTCAATCAGAAAGGTCAGCAGTTCGGCAGTTCGAATTCCTAGTGCCGCATAACGGAGTTAGCTTCTGCTACTTGTCCCAGCTTCTGTCAACCTAGCAGTTTGAAAGCACGTAAAAATTGCAAGTAGAAAATTTGGGACCACCTTTGGTGGGAAGCGTTTGGTGCATCTTCGGCGTTTAGTCATGCCAGCCACATGACCACGGAGACGTCTTTAGACAGCACTGGCTCTTCGGCTTTGAAACGGAGATGAGCACCACTCCCTAGAGTTGGGAACGACTAGCACATATGTGCAAAGGGGACCTTTAACTTTACCTATGCACTGAATCAGGCGGGGTGCAGTAGCTCAGCAGTTAAGATGCTGGGCCGGTTGGCTTGAAAGCTGGCAGCCTAGGTATGAGACCCAAGCACTATGTGACGGAGTGAGCTCCCTTCCTTGTCCCTGCTCCTTTTATTTAATAAAGTTTTTTTATTTTTCCATTTTCATAACATACAACCACATGCATACTATTACATAGCCAACATCGTATTGTATTATTAAATGTTCACATCAATTCATCTTGCCATCAACTCCCAAAAACAATCTGGCATATGTCAGATAATCACAGTTTCTCTGGATTCAGCCTCATGACAAAAAGGTCTGACATCCTTGAGTCAAGAATCTGAAAGATTATGAACTTTAGTCAGCAACTGATTTGTAATTGCAGTCTCGAAGCTGGAGGGATGATCTTCAAGTTGAAACTATAGTCTTTGATGGCAGTTCTCGAGGAGAGAAATTTGTGTTAATTTTTCCTCAATGAATGTGGTATCTAGGGATAAAGATCAAAGTGATGGCAGTGGCCAGAGTTACGACTAATGCGGAGTTGCAACCTGCAATTAAACACTACAGTTAGACTGAAGTCTAGACGGGAAGCCCGTCCCTTGCCAGCTGCAGCTCACATTGATAGCAATGCGGCAAGACTAAACGTTACTGTGGTGGGAAGAACAGAAAGAGACAACTACCAGTTGGAAAGAGAAGGGAGACTGTATTAGAGGGACAGTGAGCAGCAGCTTCAAAAATAGCCATCCTTGTGACCGGAAATAGTTAATGTTTAATGTTAATTGTTCACCTGTTTTAAACATGGGGATCTGTACGTGCTGTTAATTAGGGAAAGGAAAGAGGTGGTGGTTACACATGGAGATGACACCTCTTATTTTCTATCGAGAAACTAAATCGGTGCTAACTCAGCCCACTACTTGTCTTCGGCTCCATGGATGTGAGGATTGGTAAAGATTCCCCTTGCACATATGTGCTAGGTGTACCCGACTCTAGGGGGCGGTGCTCATCTCCATTTCAAAGCCAAAGAGCCAGCGCTGTCCGAAGACATCTCCATGGTCATGTGGCCGGTATGTCTAAATGCTGAAGGCACACGAAACATTGTTACCTTCCCACCAAAGTGGGCCCTATTTTTCTACTTGAATTTTTTACATGCTTTCGAATGGCTAGGTTGGCAGAAGCTGGGACAAATAATGTTACACAGCACTAGGGATTCGAACCACTGAACAGCCGACCTTTCTGATCGACAAGCTCAGCATCTTAGCCGCTGAGTTACCAAGGATTGGTATTGGGGCAATATTTTTCAACCAGGAGATAATTTAGGATTTTGAGAGTGCAATATGATTGGTTTCACAAAATGGCTGTCAGAGTGATTTGCCAATCACCGAAAAAACATATATTTACCAATTAAGGGGTCTGCTCCAAAGTTCCTCCTTCTATTTACCTTTGTCTTCTTTTTCGTCTGAGTCAATGGGCAACTTTCCAAACAAAGCACCGGCTGTGGTCACTCTTTTGATTCTTGATTCTTTCCAACCCAATGGAATGTTGGGGAAAAATTATGTAAAGGGGCTCTGGAATCTCTCTATCTTTCTATCTGTCTCAAAGTAACTTTTTAAAAAAACAAAACAGACTGGGGATCAAATTCGGTATGGCAGGAGAAGTCAAGAAAAGAAAGTTCCAGTCTGAAAATTAGATCGATCTGACAAGTGGTTTAAGAAAGAAAGAAAGAAAGAAAGAAAGAAAGAAAGAAAGAAAGAAAGAAAGAAAGAAAGAAAGAAAGATCACTCTAACAGAATTTAACACCCTTTCTCTACTCATCATATGACCCAGAGCACAGCAAATATAGAAGCTTGTATACAAATATAAGCACAGACACAAAATAAGAGGAAAACAGAATACATACAGCAGCATCACATATGTACTAATTTGATTAGACACTGATACACACAAACACACTTGCATAGAAGCAACACATGTGGATAAAACACACACGGACATGCACACACAGACAGACAGATACACACAAAACATTTGTTACTTCATTTACCACAAAGAGCTATGGTGGCACAGTGGTTAGAACGCAGTACTGCAGGCTACTTCTGCTGACTGCCAGCTGTCTGCAATTTGACAGCTCGGAAGTGACCAGGCTCAAGGTTGACTCAGCCTTCCATTCTTCAGAGGTTGGTAAAATGAAGCTCCAGATTGTTGGGAGCAAGAGGCTGACTCTGTGAAATGCTTAGAGAGGGCTGTAAAAACACCGTGAAGTGGTATAAAAGTCTAAGTGCTATTGCTAAGGGCTATAGCTACCCCTATTCTTCAGGGCAGATAACTTTTAGATTGAGGTTTTGATTGATATCCAAAGTGTTGGACCAGTTAAGATGTACCTTCCCTGAGACTGATGCGGTTGAACGGGTTCTCAAATATTCCTGCCTGGTTTTACCATAGCATGTTTGGCATCCGTGTTAGAGTTGAAGTCTCAAATGATGAGGTGGAATGGGCTACTTACAAGATTTCTCCCCAAGTATCTCCATGTTAGATCTGGGCAACGAGAGACAGACTGCGGACACGAAGTAACTCAACAGCTCATTTTATTAGTAGTAGTAGTGATCCAGCTTAACCTGTGGTCGGAGGGTTCCCCTTTTATAGGGATGAGGCACGCCCATTGACCAATCAGATGAATACCTGTTTCCCGCTGTAGGAGCGGACCTGAGGGAAGACTTATCTCGATATATGCTAATATCTAACACCCCTCCCCTCCTAGATGGGACGTTGCGGTAGGTGACATAGTCCTTTAGGTAGGTGGGTGTTTGTCTTGCTCGGGAGGAACGTCGGAGTTCAGGTTGCGTTGAAGTACTTGCAGGACTGGTTTCCTGTTGGTTTGAAGTGGTTGCAGGATCGGGTGCTTTTTCTGTTTCTGGAGGTCTTGCGTTTTCGATGCTCTTTTCCCTGGTATCTTGTTCGGCTGCGATGACGGGGGGTTGCTCAGCGGCTGTGATGACGGGGGGTTGCTCAGCTGCGTGCGTGATGTCCTGTCCCCCGCTTAGCTCGCCGGTGTCGTCGTTTCCTGGGATGAAGTTTCCCTGCGGTTGTCTTTCTGTGGACAGGAAACTTTCGCCCTCATCCCGTAAGTTGGATTGTGCTAGGCGACCTCGAAGCTGATCGATGTGCCTTCTCCAATTCCGCCCATCTTCAAGCTCTAACAAATACGATCGAGGGCCCATGATGCCAATGACCCTCGCCGGTATCCACAATGTCCCCCCTGTGTAATTTTGAGCATAAACAGTGTCTCCTTCTCTAAAAGATCTGACCTTACTTGTAGAGTCTGGGGGAGCCGAGGTAGAATAATTCGGGTGGAGCCTGTCCAGGTGAGACCGTAGGCGGCGACCCATTAGTAGTTCAGCGGGGCTTCTACCCGTCGTTGCGCTCGGGGTAATGTGTTGAATGAGGAGGTAATGGTCAATGCGTGTTTGCCAATCCCCCGGGCCCATCCTGGCGAGGGCCTCTTTCGCGAACCGCACCATTCTTTCTGCCTGACCATTGGACGCTGGATGGAATGGCGCGATGAGGGCGTGTCTGATTCCCAACCCTGCTAAAAATGTTTCGAACTGCATGGCCGTGAATTGGGGCCCGTTGTCCGATACTAACAGATCTGGTAGACCATGGGTGGCGAAAAGCCGCCTAAGAACCTTTATAACTGCCTCTGCCGTGGTTGATGTCATTAGGACTACATCTAACCATTTAGAATAAGCATCTACAACTATGAGGAAGGTTTGACCCTGGAATGGTCCTGCAAAATCAATATGAATGCGTGACCAGGGTGCCTTGGGTTTCTCCCATTCTGTGGCGGGCGCTTCCGGGGGTGCTGGTCTCGACTCCTGGCATGGGTCGCAAGTGGCCACCCACTCCTCTATTTCTTTGTCCATATTGGGCCACCACACATAACTTCTCGCTAACGCTTTCATTCTCACGATCCCCGGATGACCCATATGTAAAGCATTCAATACCTTTTTTCGTAGAGCAAAAGGAATAACAACTCGATCCCCCCACAACAAACATCCCTGTAACACGGAGAGTTCGTCCCGTTTAGACCAAAACATTTTGAATTCCGGGCCCACATTTCCCTTCGGCCACCCCCTCCATACCCAAGTTTGCACTTGTTTTATTAAATTGTCCTTCGAGGAGAACCTTGCGACATCGTAAGAAGAAACCGGTCCCGAATCCAAACAGTCAATGAGCAATACCGGTACTTCTGGAGTGGGGTCTGGCAAAATGTCTGGTAATGGGCAACGGCTGAGCGCATCTGCGTGCCCTAGAGTGGAGCCCGGTCGATGAATTAACTTGTAAGAGTACGCAGCCAGGAAAACAGTCCACCTGGTCATACGTGGAGAAAGGGAGACCGGAGTGGGGCGATTTCCCGCCAAAAGTCCTAACAGCGGTTTGTGATCAGTGATGAGTTCAAAATCGCGGCCGTAGAGGTATTCATGGAAACGTTTCACACCTGCAACGGCAGCCAATGCTTCTCTGTCCATTTGGCTGTAGTTCCTTTCGGCCGATGAAAGAGTTCTGGAGTAGAAAGCAATGGGTGCTTCTTTCCCGTCGGGCATCCTGTGGCTGAGGACTGCTCCAACCCCGAAAGGCGATGCGTCGCAGGTCAATACCAGCGGGAGGGTTTGACTGTATTGCACAAGTAGTGAGTCAGTGGTGAGCAGGCGCTTTACCCCGGCGAATGCTGCAGCTTCGGCTCGTCCCCATCTCCATGGTGCGTTCCTCTGGAGTAGACGGTGTAGTGGCTCAGCAACGGTCGCCTTCTGTCTCAGAAAAACGCTGTAGAAATTAAGTAGTCCGAGGAAGGCCTGCAACTCGGTTTGATTTCGTGGTGTGGGGGCGTCCTGGATTGCCTTAATTTTCTTTTCAGTGGGGTGAATTCCCTGACCATCAATTCTATAACCCAGGAATTCTACACTAGGCACGTTAATTTGGCATTTTTCTTTTTTAAGGCGGAGGCCCTTCTCTCTGATTCTGGCCAAAACAGATCTGACTCTTTTGTTTAGTTGCTCCTCGTTTGCAGCGGACACCAAGATATCGTCAAAATATGGGACGACTCCCGGTATCCCTTGCAACAGTCGTTCCATGACGCTCTGGAACAATCCTGGAGCAATACTTACGCCGAATTGTAGCCGGTTGCATTTAAACGCTCCTCTGTGCGTCACTATAGTCTGGGCCTCCGCTGTGGCGCTATCTACTGGCAGTTGCTGGTAAGCTTGTGCCATATCTAACTTAGCGAAAACCTTTCCTGGCCCCAATGAGTGCAATAGGTGCTGTACTACGGGCACCGGATATGCGCTCTGTTGTAGCGCGACATTAATTGTGCATTTATAGTCTGCGCACAAGCGGACTGATCCGTCTGACTTAACTGGGGTCACGATAGGTGTCTCCCAACGCGCGTGATCTACCGGCTCAAGGATTCCTTGTTCCACTAACTTATCTATCTCTTTATCTATTTTTGGGCGGAGTGCAAAAGGCACTCGTCTCGGTTTAAGTCGGATTGGCGCCACATTTGGATCTAAATTGAACGATATTGGTTTGCCCACATACTTACCAAGACCGGAGCTGAACACATCCTCGAACTCCTTAAAGATCTTTTCAGCGCTGCTGTTTCTCACGGCGTTGATTCCGGTGACTTCTAATCCCAGGGCTTCAAACCAATCAAGCCCCAGGAGGTTCTGCAATGGCGCGCTGGAGATGGTCACGGGCAGCTGGGCTTCGATGTCCTTAAACTGGATGTGGAATGTGCCTTGGCCCACGATGGGGACTTGGTTCCCCTGGTAGTCTCGTAGCAGGACGTCAGGAGCGCGCAGTTGGCTCTTTCTGAGGCCGGGAATGGCCTGTTTCATGGATGCCCATGAAATGATCGTCAGGGTTGATCCTGTGTCAACCTCCAGCTCGCAGGGTGAGCCCTCCAAGAGGACTGTGACTTTCAGCCTTTTGGGCCGCTTAGGGCGGACCTGATGTATCGTGGTGAGATACGTTCGCAACTCCTCTCTCTGGGTCAACTCTATCTCATCGTCTATATCCTGAAAATACTCTCGTTGAGCGTCTTGGTAGAACGCTCTTTCGGCTCTCTGTGTGAATTCTCTCTGGGGATACGCTCGCTCACTTTCTTGTGAGTAATCTCTCTGGGAATACGCTCGTTCAGCTCTTTGGGGAGTTTCTCTCTGGGTAAACACTTGTGGATTTCTCTCTGGGCGCCCTTTTTGATTTCGCCAAGCCCCTGGGTTGGGCTTCTGTTGGCGGTACATGGGTGGCTGCCGTGAGGCAGGGACTCCGCTCCGGCACACTCGTGCGATGTGCCCAAGTTTGTTGCAGTGCGAACAAACAACGTTCCTGAACCTGCAAGTAGACCTGGGGTGATTCCCTCCGCAGCTTGCGCAGGGCGGCAAGCGGGATCCGGGTTTCCCCCCAGGCCTCCAGTGACTGCTCTGCATTAGGTGACTGTCCTCGAACTCGGGATCCACGTAGTCGGGGCTTGCGTCTTCGTAGTGGACTCTGGTTTGTCTCGGTGCCGGCTGGGTTTCGTTGACCCTTCTTTGTATGGTCACTGCTGATTTCTCCGCTGATTCCGACGCTCTTGCTTTGTTCAATGCTGACTGTAGGGTTAGATTCGGGTTGGCTAACAGTTTCTTTTGCAACGAAATGTCTCTTACCCCACAGATGAATTGCTCTAAGATATGCTCTTCCAAATCCCTGTATTCACAGTGGGCTGCTATTCTTCGTAGAGCTGCAACAAATTGGTTAATGGATTCTCCCGCCATTTGAGTCCTCGTGTTGAATTCTTTGCGGCTGACATGGCGGGACGGTTTTGGCGCGTAATGTGTTTCCAAGGCTTGTTTCAGCGTCGCCCACGGTACTGCTTGTATTGGAGTAGGCGCGGTGAGGTCTCTGGCCGTATTGAAGACTTCCTTTCCGCAGTAGCCGAGGAAGATATTTTTCTTTCTTGCATCGGTGATCCCCGTGTACTCATTTGCTTCGAGGAAACACTCGAAGCGAATCATGAAGGCTTCCCATTCGTCGGTTGCTGGGTCGAAAGGAGCGGGGGGAGCATGCATCGCCATTTTCTCAGTTTGAATTTGCCGCGCTGCGGTGATCTGAGATGGCTGCCGGAATTTCTGCCGAATTCCTGGGCTGGATCAAATCCGGAGATTCTTGAAGTGCGCTCTTCGTCCTATCTGTCTCTCAATCCCACCTTCGTCGCCAATGTTAGATCTGGGCAACGAGAGACAGACTGCGGACACGAAGTAACTCAACAGCTCATTTTATTAGTAGTAGTAGTGATCCAGCTTAACCTGTGGTCGGAGGGTTCCCCTTTTATAGGGATGAGGCACGCCCATTGACCAATCAGATGAATACCTGTTTCCCGCTGTAGGAGCGGACCTGAGGGAAGACTTATCTCGATATATGCTAATATCTAACACTCCACTTTTGTGTTATCAGGCTTGGATTGCTGCAAGTTATGAAACAGGCTGGACAATGACTTCTTTACATAATTCAAGTGGATGTGCCTGTCTTTTGTGGAGGTATAGCATTGTACTTCTTAACCTTCACTTCATCCTCAAGTAGCTATAGTATATAGCAAAGATGTGTATTTTAACTTGAGAAAAAGCCTGTTTCCTAACCTTCCCATCCATATTGAGAAAGAAAACTCATTAGCTAGTTCCTGTATGGATGAGTCTACCAATACCTCGCTTTTATTTTCTTTTAGGGATTGTTCCTTTCTCCCCTGTGCCTTGCTTTGCCTTTCCAAGATATTGGTGTACATGGATGCTTTCTTTTATTTAATAAAGTTTTTTATTTTTCCATTTTCATAACATACCACCACATGCATACTATTACATAGCCAACATTGTATTGTATTATTAAATGTTTACATCAATTCATCTTGCCATCAACTCCCAAAAACAATTATTGGCTCTTCTGCTCTCCATACACCATATTTGTACCTTATCCATCACTTCCTTCTCCCTCTCTCCTCTGCCTCCCTACCTCCTTTCTTCCTTCTGTCGCTGTTCTCTTCTCTACTTCCCCTTCCTCTCTCCTTCTCCTCTTTCCACTCCTTCTTTCTCTTCTCCTCTTCCCCCCCTGCCCTTCTCCTATCCCTCTCTTCTTCCCTTACCTCTCTTCTTACTTCACACTCTTCAGTATACATGGATGCTTCCATATCCCTTTAATAATAGTAAAATGTATTAAATGTATAGGCTACCTGGCTCCATTCGAAACATTTAAAAACAAAGAATATAAAAATGCAAAAACAACCAGAGACAAAAGAACTGTGGCAAAAAACAAAACAAAACAAAGAAACAGAGGGGAACAGAAAAAAGGATAAGAGGCACCAGTTGTCCTCTCCTTCCCTTTGATATTAATGCATATCTTGTCTTTTTCCTTTTCTTTTCGTTAATGGTATCATTGCGGTTCGGGTGCGGCAAAGCAATACGGAACACACTGTTCTTTCATTCTTTGCAGGTCCATGATCACTTTCACAGAACAAAGTATCAATGTCCCAACTTGCCACTTAAAAGTTGTTTTTCTAAAAAAAAATAAAGGGAAGAGAAGAGATGCTTTTCAGTACCGTAGGGAAAATAAAGGGAGCATTGCTTTACCCAGAAACAGGCAGAAACAGAAAGAGTCCCCCTGTATGGGTTGAATGAAGCATGGATTTCAAGGCTTGGCTTAATGGGCCACCACTGGATCAATTGCAACTTTATTTAAAAATACAGAGAACGTGGCTGTTGAGGTCAAAATGGCTATCCAGGACAGCAGCCAGTCACTAGAGAAGAGGGGAGATTCCAGGCACTGCAGCCAATTGGATCTGGAGCTGCTTCTAGGATAGAACAAAAACACTGTAAATAATCCACTCTGAAGGGCTAATGATGGCTCAGATTAAAAAAAACAGTAGTTTTGCACCGAAGCTGGGAAATATTGGTGCAGAGTGCATTTGCGATGAGGTGGGAGAGGGGTGACATCATTCATTTATGCACTCAGGAAGTAGCGAGAGGCCAGTATTGGTAATGGGCCAAACAGAAAGTCTATATCTGTCCTACTGCTGGGAACTAAGGAATGGGTGGATGTAGCTACAGTGAACCTGTTCCCATCCTCTGGTTTTACAATGGTTTTGGTTGCTTCTCTACTTTACGGAACTTATTTTGTATAACCCTACAAGGTTGCTTCTTTATGGCATGTTGTTTTAGTAAAACCATGTACAGGAAAGCTGTGTCAGTTAAAGGCTGCTTATCTCACTCATAACCTTTGGAATCCATACTTGCTACTTGATCTTATTTCTTAACAGTCTGCTGATTAGTTGTCTGAGACAATGTTTTTGCACTGGAACAGAGCAGCAAGAACTCAATTTTGTGAAGCAGGAAGGAAGGAGAAGGAAGACAGAAGCTGTGTGGCTACCTTGAGTGAGGTGAGCATAAGAATGTGTACATAACTGTCCATGTGTCTGTTTCCAGATATCATTAGATAATCTGGTGGCGCTCAAGGCAGAAAATGTCTGCCTACAATCTACATTAGTCTACTGCATGAGGTCAAAGCAAGAAATATGAAGTAAATTTTATCTACATCTTGATGGCAATCATCTCTCCGTGCCATCTGAGTTAGATACGGCTGTGCAAGTGGGAACCTCTGTCTGAACTTAGCAAGAGGCTGAATGAGAGCCATTAAACAAGTTGAATCTTGATAAGATAGAGGCCCTGTAGGGAGGCAATGCGTAAATGCAAGAACTAGATGTGCAACTCGTTCTGCCTGAGATGGTATTCCCTTCAAAAGCAAGTACTTTGGATCCAGAGTGGTCTCCTAGGACCCAGTTTTAGCTGTCAGATTACTCCAATATTCAGGTGGCCTCACTTTCCTCCAATAAATGTAAACATTGCCAAGACAATATTGTAAAACAGTGGGCTGGATATTCTATCTGTATCTGCTAAGGTTCATTGGGTTCTACTGTGTTCCAGAAACCAATGTGAAAATAGAAATCATCCAAGAATAAACATTGGGGATATTAGATAGTAAGGACATTGTTGTTGTTAGTTGTGAAGTCATGTCTGACCCATTGCGACCCCATAGAGAATGTTCCTCCAAGCCTTCCTGTCTTCTACCATCCTTTGGAGTCCATTTAAACTCACGCCTTCTGCTTCAGTGACTCCATCCAGTCACCTCATCCTCTGTCATTCCCTTCGTCTTTTGCCCTCAGTCTTTCCCAGCATTAGGCTCTTCTCCAGTGAGTCATTCCTTCTCATTAGGTGGCCAAAGTATTTGAGTTTCAGGGTTGATCTCCTCTAGGACTGACTGGTTTGATCGCCTTGCAGTCCAAGAGACTCACAGACGTCTTCTCCAGCACCATGGTTCAAAGGCCTCAATTCTTTGGCACATTGCCTTTCTTATGGTCCAACGTTCATAGCCATACATTGGGTGTGGGACAACATTTGTGAGAGATAAAGGAATAAGAGCAGATGGATGAGATGTGATAGCAACAGAGTGCACTTAAAACCCTGTCCTGAAGCTCAGAGAATTTAGACTTCCACATAAAGCCATCATACTCTATATTATCTTTCCTTCTCTTCTGTATCCATGAGTGATACATTTTAAATTAAAATACTGACAGCCAAGAGTTGGCTTCCTAAAAGGCACAACAGGCACAAAGAAAAAGTTTACAACCCAGGTTTGGGGGGTAAACAGAGAAGGGAGCACAAGAACCAAGTCACCTGCCTGCATTGGTCCCATTGTTTATTGTTAGGTTGGTCCTATTGTGAATCTAATTTGGAGGCCTAATTCTCATAAACATATTCAAAAATGCTCCAAATCAGGCCTTTGTTAGTCGGTTTCAGCTTCATGAAAAACTGAAACTAATTTCCCTTAACATTGATAACCAAATATATAGTCAGATGAAGTTCTAGGAAAGCAAGGTTTCCTAAGAAAAAGAAGTTAGGAGAAAGGGGGAGAAGAAGAAAAATGATTAAAACTGGAATTCTTGAGAGCCCAAGAGAAAATGGATAAAGGAGGAAGAAAGGGAAAAAGAGTTTTATTGGTAGATTAAAGAAAATAGTAGCATGATTGATGTTGTTATGTAACTAATTAAGAAATAAAGAAATTATAGTATATTGGTAACTGTAAAAAAATTAAAAGAAATGCTCTCTATGTTAAAACTTAAGTAGAGGATATATATTGTTTATAGTAAAATAGACCAATAGAGAAATATGAAATGATAATTTGGTGTAATTTTTGAAAGGGCAATTGAAGATATTGTTTATGTATTAAGAAAAAGTAAGTATAAAAATGGAAAATAATGAAAGTAAATAATTTGGCTGAAAGTGAAAACTAAGCTATGATGTAAAATGGATTAGGTAAATGAGAGGATGTAAAAATAAAGATCCAGTCAACACTTTGTTTCTATAATATGTGTTATATTAAAAAAATAAAATAAAAAACTGCATTGGGAAAGCAAGGTTTCCTGTATTCTGGCTATGCTCCTTCCTGCTGATTCATCTATAGACCAGATGAGATTCAGCTGACCTTTATTTACCTGTGAAAGATATGGAAGATTATTAATATTCACATACCTGCTGGAAATGCTGAGAGATTCCCTTAATTAACATTTGGAAAGTCCTTTGAGAAAGTGGGATGAAAGTTGCTCCTGTGCCTGAAAGTTATTAAGTATATCTCTTAGGCTTTTGCTAAATTAGGGTAGATGCAGATAGTTATTAAAACAATTAAGTGCTAAGCACTGAATGTATGTGCTCTTCCTGCATCAGGATCAAGTCAGTAGCTAAACTATTTTCCTCCTTACAGTATTCAAGATCTCCACGTTTGTCTTTTCCTGCTTATTCTGGTTTGAAAGCAGCCCCTTCCTTTCCCCCAGTATACAGTGTAAGAGCAATGTGACGGCTTGCTTCACTTTCTGTCTTCCATTAGAAACATTGTAGAACATTTGAATTGAATGTTTCAGAACTTCTGGTTTTCACAGGTTTTTAGTACAAATCAGGATGTATCAAATTCTGAACTATGCTTTTTAAGACCCTTGAACCAGGTTGCAAAAGAATCTGTTTATTAAATTATCGATTTTACCAGCCTTAAGTAAATCTGATAGAATGAGCTAGGTGACACCATCTCTACAAGAATGTGGGTTAGACAGCACCACCACCAGATGGATTCGTAACTGGCTGACCAACCGCGCTCAATGTGTAGTCCTCAATGGAACTGCATCTACATGGAGGGAAGTATGCAGTGGAGTACCCTAAGGCTCTGTTTTAGGCCCAGTACTTTCCAACATCTTCATCAATGATTTGGATGAGGGAATAAATGGGGAACTCATCAAATTTGCAGATGACACCAAGCTGGCAGAAATAGACAACATTCCAGAAGACAGGCGTAAGACACAGAAGGATCTTGACAAACTTGAACATTGGGCACTATCTAATAAAATGAAATTCAATGGTGAAAAGAGTAAGGTTCTACATTTAGGCAAGAAATCGAAATGCATAGGTACAGTATAGGTGGTACCTTACTCAATAGTAGTAACTGTGAGAGGGATCTTGAAGTCCTAGTGGACAACCATTTAAATATGAGCCAGCAGTGTGCAGCAGCTGCCAAAAAATCCAACACAGTTCTAGGCTACATCAACAGAGGGATAGAATCAAGATCACGTGAAGTGTTAATACCACTTTATAATGCCTTGGTAAGGCCACACTTGGAATACTGCATTCAGTTCTGGTCGCCACGATGTAAAAAAGATGTGGAGACTCTAGAAAGAGTGCAGAGAAGAGCAACAAAGATGATTAGGGGACTGGAGACTAAAACATATGAAGAACGGTTGCAGGAACTGGGTATGTTTAGCTTAAGAGAAAAAAGGACTAGGGGAGACATGATAGCAGTGTTCCAATATGTCAGGGAGGTTTTTTAAAAAAAGACTAGAACTTATTTGAAATGATGTAAGGGTTTCCTGCTTGAGCAGGGAGTTTGATTAGAAGACCTCCAATATCCCTTCCAGTTCTATTCTAATTGATTAAATGAACCTCAGCTTTTCCAGGGAAGGTAGGACCTTAGAAGCTCTGTTAATTACTGAAAGCATCAATTAATCTGGTAAGAAAATGGATACAGTCACAACTGAGCCAAAATTTCCATTGTTCAGCAAGGCAATTATTAAGTAAATTGGGCCCCATTTGATAACCTTTTAGGCCACAGTTTTTAAGTGAATCACTGCAATTATTAAGTGAATCCAACTTCCCCCACTGTTGGAAGGTAGCTGGGATGGTTACAAATGGTGATCACATACCTTGGGACAGCACAACTATCATAAATACATACCAGCTGTCAAGTGCTTGAATTTTGATTGTATGGCCAAGGGGACACTGCAGTGATCTTAAGTGTGAAAAAAACCCCCAGTCTAAATCATATTTTTCAGTGCCATTATAACTTTTTCACTTAAATGGGTGAGCCTCTGTGTATATCCTTGTGTGTGTGCAGTTACGCACGTACAAACTGATATTGCATAGTTGCAAATAGGGAGCTACAAATTAGAAAGACTATAGTTCAGATCTTCTATCATAAACTTACTAGACAGTCTATTACTGAAATAATTTATTTCCTCTCTGCTATAATTGCACTATTGCAATATGTTTTTATTTTTCTGTTTGACTCATCTTGCTTTCCTTTAGAAGTGCAACCACACAGGGCTTGTCCCTCCCCCTTTTCTGTACCATGATGTAATGGTGTGCTAGAATGACCTTGGGAGGCAGGAGAGGAGCCACCAAGAAGACAATTGTCATTTCAAATTTATCTCAGCTTAGAAACAGAAGAAATGTAGGAAGCATCTCAGCATGGATCTTCTCTAGTTTTCCAGGAAGAAGAGGAGAGGTATACAATACTTGCACTTGAAAGATTCTGTTATTGTAATCTCACAGTGAAGGTTGTGTTAACACCCATATTTTATGCTATCTAGACAACCACCTGACACAACCACCTTGTGACCCAAAGCAGGAGTGGAATTCTATCAGTATGGACTGGTTCGCCCAAAACGGTAGTAAAAAAAGCTCCCGGTTCAGGTGAACCGGTATTTTTGATGATCAGCTGTGACATGTGATTTAGATTAACTAGAAAGCAGAATGTTCTACTTACCTTTGCAGGCGTGCTCGGTAGCAGACTCCGCCCACTCACCTGGATGTTATCACGTCCATTTTTATGCTCTGCACATGCACTGAAGGTTCTGTGCATGCATGCGTGCTCACATTTGTGAACCGGTAGTGAAGGTAAATAGATTTTACCCCCTGAAAGGTGTTTTTTTTTTTCAAAAGGCAACTGGACTATTTTATTTCTCTTGAAGACATTTCACATCACATCAGTCAGAACTGAAGAAGCTTTTTGGATGAAAAGTGAAATGTCTTCCAGGAAAAACAAAGTCCAGTTGTCTTTTGAAAGAAAAAAAACCCATCTTTCAGACATCTATGACCTTGATGACTGAGAATCTCCGTAGACAACTACCCTGTGAGATAGATTGGGCTGAAAAAAAGAAATTGGACCAAATTTACCCAGGTCTCACCAGTGCCAGTCCACTATATTAACCTCAGTATGCAGCCAGAAAAGCCTTACTCAATTCTTCACATGAAGTAGTACTTTGGACATTTAAAAGTTCCATACATGCACGTTAAAGTTTATTAGACCCCATGAAAATAAAACGCTTCTTTTAAGCACAGCAAATAGTTAGTGAGATAGCAGGGTAGCCTTTGGCAGAGATCAGATTGATAACCTTTGGCGGAGATCAGACAAGCCCCAAACACCAGTCCTAGGACTACAAAGCAGATCACGCTGAACATATCTACGTGAAACACAACTACGTGAAGCCATCTATCACAAATGTCTTCTAGATAAAAAAAAATCAATACTTTATCTGTGCAAAGCATTATACGATAGATCAGCAATATGCCTTCTGTAAAAACATAGAAAAATTGAATAGCAATTAAGAAATGTGCTTCGGCATTGAAAGGAAATAAGGATGGGAAATGAGAATACTGAGCTGTAACAGCTTGTAAAACTGTTATTTTTAACTGGCCAATTACTGAATAATTGTTTGAACAATTACTGCAATAAGTGGTGTATGGATGGATGGGAATGCTTAATGAAGCAGAGTTTAAATTAGATATATTTCAACAAGTTGTATTATAAAGTGATAAACAACTGAAGGAGGAGGAAGTAGCGAATGGAATAATTTACAACTGCTCATAGGGAACAAAAAGTGGGGTGCTTCTTCTTATGGATCTTTTAATATGTTTATAAATAACCAAGAGCAGGGATTGCTGGCCAGAGATGCTGTAAACACAGATTTAGTCCATGTGGTAAAAACAAAAAAGCAATCCCAAAAGTGATTATAGTCTCTCCAGACTGGATGAGTAGATGATAAATGTTACAAGTACAGATAAATATAAAGCACAGAAATGAGCAATGAAAAGCAAGAACAAGAAAAAAACCCAAAACACAGAATAAGGATGTTTATTCCAAATACTCACCAAAGTACCTAGCCATAAAGCAACAAAAAAAGACACAGCTGTTTTTTAATCGGTTAATTCTGGCCAGAAGTAACCTATAGTACAATGTTGGGCAAGTCATAAGTTTTAGAAGAACTTCAAAATCGTGGAAGCCATGAACAGGGAAGTGCAGAAATCCAGATGTTGTAAGAACAAATCTGGTTAACCCTGATATATACAGGCCAGCTTAAAGGCATATGGTGCCCCTAGGCCACATTGTCTAATGGCATCACCTTCTGCCAATGTGAACATTTGCATGTTTAAAATGACATGGAAGGAGGAACAATGTTGATGTCTCCTGGGTTTGGCACCTAGAGCCACTAGGTCTTAGACTAAAGCAAGTCTCAAACACTTCTTTGTGCTGATAAAAGAGGAATCAAACAACTTCATAGAAACATTGTCTATTCATGGCTGGAAACATTATGTTATCCTGACTGAGCGCAGGAAGCCCATCAATACCAAGTGTTGAGGACATCTAAGGAAGGTTATTCCCTCATAGAACATAGAATCACAAGGCTGGAAGAGACCTCAAATGTCTTCTAGTACAACCCTCTACTGAAGGGGGACACTTATACTATCCCAGTCAAATGGTTATTCAGTCTATTTTTGAAAACCACTAGAGATGGAACACCCACAGTTTCTGGGAGGTAAGCTATTCAGTTGATTAATTGTTCTTACTGACAGAAAATTTTCCCTTGCTTTTAGGTCGGATCTCTCTTTAACAAGCTTTCACCCATTACTTCTTGTCCTGCCCCCTGGAGCTTTGGAGAATATCTCAATCCCCTCTTCTTTGTGACAACCCCTCAAGTGAATGGACCAGCTCGCCACTTCCAAGTTGCCTCTGCCAATTCATCATTACCAAGTCATTGCAGGCCAACTCAATACAGTCAATTCACCACAGGAAGAACTCACCATGGGCAGCTGAAGGGAGAGCCAGTTGGGTGGGCAAGCGAGCAATCAGAGGGGCTGAGCAGAGGCAGCGGTGGGAGGTGTGTGCAAATAGACACCCCTGTCTATTGTCACCACTCTGTGCTCTGCTCACCCACTTCTTCTCCTGCCCATCTGTCTCTCCCTCTGGCTACCTGTAGAGAGTTGTGCCCCCTCCTGTGAATTGGCCATGTTGAACTGTCCTGCAATAACTTGGCAGCAGTGAATTGATAAAGGCAACTTGGTGGTGGTGAGTTGACCGAACCTAGCTGACCGCACCAAGTTTTCCTAGACCCGCCCCCCCTCAAGTACTGGAAGATGGTTATCATGTCCTCCCTAATCCTTCTCTTCGATAGGCTAGCTCCCTCAATCACTCATCATATGATTTAGTCCCCATACTTTTTTTCATCTGTTGCTCTTCTCTGCACACTTTCTAAGGTCTCAGCATCTTTATTTTATTTGGTGAACTGTGTGTAGTATTGCAAGTATGGCCTCACTAGTGTGATATAAAGGGGTATTATCACTTCTTATGATCTTGGTATTATCTTTCTGTTGATGCAGCTCAGGACTGCACTGGCTTTTTTGGCAGCTGCAGCACACTGCTGGCTCATACTTAGGTGGCGGTCCAGTTAAGTCCCTAATTACTTGTTTGTTTGTTTCTCAGAGGCATTTGCTTGGCTAGAAACTGCTGGAATAGCTAAGCCTTCCATGCCTGTTGTTATGAGTAGTTTATTTAACATTATAATCAATCATCTACTGATTAATGAATCTGTTAATTATAGCAATTGCAGATTTAACTCTCATCAAAAAAGGAGTCATTTCTTATGTAGTAATGGCTACCCAATAATTCTTTCATTCACTCTGGCAGGGTTGTGGAGCTGTCTTCTCTGGAAGCAGATATGCTCAACACCAAAGGCAATTTCAGGATTGCCGGTAGCTACGGAGATCAAATACCACAAGTTGCGTATGAGCCAAAAGGAATTCATCGTAAACTCACCACCCACAGACAAAAAGTGGAGACTTCAGCTTTTTAGTTCAGCAGAATCCAACAGCGCATTAGATCGTGTGCAATCTTGCTTTTAAGCCACAGTACCTCATTATTTGAACCACTGCCCTGATAGTCAGTGTCTTAGAAGTCTTCCTTATAGAACTTTTCCTTTGAAAGGCCTTTTCTTTAAAATCAATGATCTGTTTAGAGAGTTTGCATACTATAGAACACACCTAGATAAAGTCAATGCCTTATGCATGACAAGCAAACTATCTCTTGAATAAATCTCTTTATTCAAAAATAACTTGGTTAAGAAGTCTGAACCAAAAAAGGGATTATGTATTCAAATTAACATGTAAAAGACTGATGTGGCCACCTACTGATTGTTTTTTGGTTTTAGACTATCCAGTTCCAGGTGATAATCCCGCAATGAATAAAAATCACATCCCTCTGCAATGAAATGTGCGTGCATATGTCTTCAAGTCAGCTTGAGACTGCTTGGAAAAGTCCCTGGAAGAGAACATGACTGACCCAGGGTTACCCAGCTGGCTTTGTGCCTAAGGCAGGGCTAGAACTCACAATCTCCTGGTTTCTAGCTTGCTACCTTAACCACTGCACCAAACTTGTGCTCTGCAGTTTTAGAATTAATACATCACCTATTTGTACTTAACATAAATTGCAATATATGATCAGATTAATTATGAATCTGGCATACTGGTGAGGTTAGCTATACATCAGTGGCCTGCCAAGTATGGTCCGACCCTTTAACATTATGGGAAACCCAAATTTAGATGGAAGGTTTTGGTATGACTATAACAGTGATGAGGTTTGGGCAATTATGAAGTTTCTCCAGTCATTCAAGAGGTCATTAGGTAGCATTCAAGCCTCATTATGCAAGTTATAATCTGCCTTGGAGGGATTTAGCAGTAACCTAGTTTTGACAGACAGGTTGACCAGTGTCACCTTTACTTCATCCCTTAGGACAACTAGTTTGAAGCATTGGAAGTATTTCAGTTAGACTAATAAACAGATTACAGATGTTCTTGATCCAAGCTCCCAGCAAGAAAAATACAGCTCGATCAATGACATGGAGAGTATTATCACAAGAAATCCATTTGCTGTAGAATATAATTTTAGATTAATTACTTATTTAGTAATTACTTTAGATTAATTACTTATATGTAGATTAACTACCAGGAGATTTCATCAGCAAACAAGCAGTGATATTCCTTTGCCTAAACACGACTACAATGATTAAAGCATAATAGGGAAGAAATAAATGTTCAAAATCGTGGGAGCCATGAAGAGGGAAGTCCAGAAAGAACTTGGTTGCCTTGGGGAAATCCTTGTCACAAATCTATGATAGGCAAAGGGCGATGTAAAGAAGAAGGTTGTAAACTGTTCTGAAGAACTGGAACTAGAATAAGAGAGCAGCAGACAAAGAAAGGAAAATAAAGTAGTTTCTTTTCTTATTGCAATGAGTTACATTTTCAAATGATTGGAAAACTCAATGCAGATCTCCCAAATAACCTCTGGTTGTACAAACAAGGAACAAAACTCCTGAACTATTTCTTATAGCATGAGACATACCCAGTGGTGGGATTCAAATAACCAGTTCTCTGCCCTAATGATTTCTTCCAACAACCAGTTCACCAAACTGCTCAGAAGGTTAACAACTGGTTCTTCCAAAGTAGTGCAAACTGCACCACTGGACATACCTCTCTACCGTTGGCCCACTTTCTGATTCTCAATGATAAAGCCCATGAAAGGTCCTCCCATCTATAGTCATCTCATTGTGATTCTACAGTAGATGTTTGGACTCCTTCCATATGAAAATGAGGTTGATTATCAAAGGAGAATCTCATCCTCTTTCTGTTTAGAAAGTCATCCCCCCCACCAAAGGTGAGCTGCTGCCGATTTGGACCAGTTTGGGCAAACCGGTAGTTTCGACCACTGGCTGGGCCCACCCACCTACCCTGGCGCTAGCCTGTCCTATTTATCTCACTCTCTGGCTTTGTTCCCCACCCATGAAGGCTAGCTGTTTGCCGTGCCTCACCTGCTCTACTCACCGCGGCTGGCGGAGAAGATTTGCTGTGTGTTTGAAGCCGTGTGCGTTCACATTTCCAGCGAACCAGTTGTTAACATATGTGCAGCCCACTTCTGCTCCCCATCTGCCTCCATTCAGACTTTTCACAGTAGTCACAGGGCATTTACATATCAGAGGCATACCTTACCGCACACATCCCTGCAACCAATTCGCTCTCACAGGGAGGGACTCCTCCTGGTGCCGTCCACCAAGCAATGCCAACGGGCGGCGCCCAGGAGTAGAGCCTTCTCTGTGATGGGCCCAACCCTCTGGAATGACCTCCCCCCCGACATCAGAACCACCACCGACTTCCGCTCCTTCCGTCAAAAACTAAAGACTCACCTGTTTCGACTAGCCGGCTTGGCCCATTCATAGTCTTATCTTACCTCCTGGCAGATATATTTTTAATTGGGAATTTCTAGGTCACTATTTTAACTTTAACTTTTTGGGATATTTTTAGGGGTTATTTTTAAATACTGTTTTTTAATCGCTTTACTTTAAGATACAGTTTTTATAGCCTCCTCACCTAAGTATTTAAGGACCTGTGTATTTATGTATTTATTTGTATGTATTTCTTGTGTTTTAATTGACTGTACACCGCCCCGAGTCCCTTTCGGGAGAGGGGGCGGTCTAGAAATTTAAAATAAAGTAAAGTAAAGTAAAGTTCATTATTGAATGTATAATCTGTATCTCTTGATCTAAGAAAAGAGCTCAAAGTTCCAATACCTCTGTGAGCAGAAAGCTGAATAAGTGATGAGGCATATATAGTGAAGATCAGATGCCTGTCTATTACAGTTTGACTTAATGCTATTATAGCTACATCTGTGTGTACTTCTGTACCAGGATGAACAATTAAGCATGCTATGAGTTTACTAAATTATATCCAAGCGCCTCTCTTTGTATACATAATGCCAACTATTAGAAAGAAAATGATGGAAAAATTTACAGCTGAGGTAGCATTGCTCAAAAATAATTATGGACAAGAGACTATAGAGACCATTGAGGTTAAAAAAAGGAAAGATTATATTGAAATTGTTTACAAATGCATTGGTTTTTGTTTGTTAAATTTAGGTACCGCCCATCTCACTCTCAGAGTGACTTTGAATGGCTTGCAGAATAACAAATATTTGCAGGAAATTAGTATGTTTAGCAATCAACTTCAGTAGGAATTGGCAGGAGAAGACAATTGGAATCAAAACTGGAAGTAAAATAATGTAGATTACATTGCTTTTTAAACTAAGAGTACAGAAGTTTCAAATATTCAAATGTTGCACATCTTTCAGAGCCATGTTTTATGAGACGGATGCAGTGATGTGCGGTGAGGTTTATGACTGGTGAGGCACTGACACAGTGCTGGGTTTCAAATATTTTTAGACTTGTGGACTTCAACTCCCAGAATTCCACAGCCAGGCATGCTCAGTTCCAATTTAAAGCGACAGCATTTGTTTTTCTCCTTTGCTCCTTCTTTCTTTTTCTTTTTCTTCTCCTTCCCCTCCTTCCTCCCTCTCTCCCTTCCTCCCCCTCTCTCAAACACACACACACACACACACACACACACACACACACACAGAAGTTGGATTGGACTATCTCTCCTACCCCTTCCCTCTCTCACTCACTCTCAAACAACCCCCCCCCACAAAAGTTGGATTGGATATCTTTTCCAGTGGCTTGAAAGCAGCTCCTCTGCCATCCCCCCCATTCCCCTGCTGCCTTTCCCAAACACCTCCACCATTGCAAATGCAGCCTGCTGTCTGGGAAATGCCTGGAACACAATAAAGCCCACCCACCACCTCCTGCTGGCAGGCTGGGGTGAGAGGAGAGGCAGAGAAGACGGAGGGGAGCCGATCTGAGCCTTCCAAAAGAAAGAGGCTGGGGGGAAGTGTGTGTACTACAGCATGGCAAAGAGGTCTCCTCAGTGCTCGCTTGTGCTCTCCCTCCCCAAGTGTACTTTGATTGCAGGCGGAGCCACGTTGCCTTTTCAAACTTGTAATCAGCACACACACTGGCCCCACAACGTGGCTCTGCCTGCAATCAAACTACTCTTGGGGAGGGAGAGCACAAGCGAGCCAGGGTCCTTCCCTCCAGCCTTTGCCCAAAGCCCTGCACAGCACCAGGAGGATGAAGTTTGAATTTCTCCCCCTCCCTCCAACCCACACGTACCTTTTCCAGCTTTTTTTAACAGTTAAGCAGAGTCATCCACAGTGAGGCAGTAACTAGCTCAGCTTTTTCCTTTTACTTTTTTTTTTCATGATGAGAGTGGTGAGGCTGTGCCTCACTTGCCTCACCTGACTGCACGTCACTGGATGGATGTAATCTAATGTAAATTATATTAATAAACAAACTAATAACTGGGGAGTCCTTGGGTCCTCTGACGTTGGTTGTTTTCATGGAGACATTTCATTATCTGGTTAGGTTACATCTTCAGTGCTAGATGGAAGTAGAGTTTGCTCTCTCTCTCTCTCTCTCTCTCTTTATATATACGCAATAGTCTGCTCTGTCCATGTTAGTGGGAGTGTGTTGTTTTCTCCTTGGTAGTTCATTGATTAATACTGTTGTTTCCTGCTTGATTGTTTGTCTGAGTTGGTAGTTCCTTGTGTAGGGTATTGTTTATGGCTTATTTGTTTATCTGACATTAATCCTAGTGTTAATCCATGTTTATCTGGGTGTTGCTTGCTGAAGAGGAAATGTTCTGATTTTTCATTTTCTTTTTAGGTTTGTATTGCTTCTTTTGAATGGTGTGTAAAGGTTGTTTATTGTGATATATCCATTGATGGTTGATTTGTGCCAAGCTTCCAGGAACTTCCCTACCATTTTTGGATTTAGCTTGGAATAGGATGCTTATTGTTTATCAGTTGAAACTATACTTAAATCATGTCTTCTGAGATTAAGGAGTTTTCCTCATGTCTTATGACTGCCAGTTGATGTTCACAGCTGTGCCATGCTAATCTTCTGTCTGTTTGCCCTACATTGTGGCTGTTACAAGCTTTACACTGTATTCTGTACACGATTCCTGTTTTTTTCCTTGGTTTAATTAAGATGTTTTGGAGGGCTTTAGATGGTTTGTATACTATTGTGATTTTTTCCTAAGGATCATGTTCTAAGGAAGGACAAAGGAGTTATTCGGGTGCCTCGTCGTAAGGTAAGACTGGCTGGGAGGGGGGGCACCAGAGGTTGACAGGTAAGAGACATATCTGAATTACTTTACTTTACTTTACTTTTATTCATATTTCTAGACCGCCCCCTCTCCCAAAAGGTACTCGGAGCGGTGTACAGTCAATGGAATACATAAAAAGAATACATAAATAAACCAATAATTAAATATTTAAATACTTAAATAATTAAATGCTTAAATGCTTAAATGGAGGAGGTTATAAAAACTGTACATTCAAGTAAAGCATTTAAAATACAATATTTAAAAAAACAACCCCTAAAAATACCCAAAGAATTAAATTTAAAATAGTTCCCCAGAAATTGCAATTAAAAATATCTGCCAGGAGATAAAATAAAACTATGAGTGTGCCAGGCCGGCTAATCGAAACAGGTGAGTCTTTAATTTTTGTCAGAAGGAGCGGAAGTCGGTGGTAGTTCTAATATCGGGGGGGAGGTCATTCCAGAGGGTTGGGCCCATCACAGAGAAGGCTCTACTCCTAGGCGCCGCCCTTTGGCATTGCTTGGTGGACGGCACCAGGAGAAGTCCCTCCCTGTGAGAGCGAATTGGTCACAGGGATGTGTGCGGCAGGATGCGATCCCGCAGGTAGCTAGGTCCTGTGCCATGGAGCGCTTTAAAGATGGTGATCAGCACCTTGAAACGCACCCGAAAAACCACAGGCAGCCAGTGCAGCTCTCGCAGGAGAGGTGTTATGTGGGAGTACCTAGTACTCCCCATGATGGCCCGCGCGGCTGCATTCTGGACTAGCTGCAGTCTTCGGGCGCGTCCCAAGGGAAGCCCCATGTAGAGAGAATTGGGAGTAGGGGTGTGGTTTTCCTTCACTGGTTCCCCCCACCTCCCAGCAAAATGGCAGGTAGTTCTGCAGGTCAGTCGAGAAGAAGATGAAGCTTCACCAAAGGTATCTTGAAGATCATGAAGGGAGGGGAAATGCTTACATTACATGTGAAAAAAAGAATCACCCAGTGTGTCACAGGTTGTCTAGTCATAAAGTTAAATGTTCCCCTCACCCATATGTGCTAGTCGTCCCCAACTCTATCATCTCCGTTTCAAAGCCAAAGAGCCAGCGCTGTCCAAAGATGTCTCCATGGTCATGCAGCTGGTATGACTAAATGCTGAAGGCACACGGAACACTGTTACCTTCCCACCACAGGTGGTTCCTATTTTTCCCATTTTTACATGCTTTCAAACTGCTAGTTTGGCAAAAGCTGGGACAAGTAACAGGAGCTCACTCCGTTACACGGCACTAGGGATTCAAATTAAGTATGTCTAGTCATAGTTAATGTTAAATTCACTATTTGTAAATATTCTTAAAATATTTCTTTCCAAACAATTTTCAACCCAGAATTCAATTGGGGGGGGGCATGTGGTTAATAAAGTTGGTGTTATACATAGCAAGTGTCTTTTTGGCCATTGTTATTTTCTTGACAAGAAAAATCCATCAAGATTTCATTACATGAATCCAGTCTGGTTTTGAGTTAGCAATGAATAAACCAGCAAATATTTGTCACAACACAATGGATTTCCAAATTGTGATAACATTGTGATATCCCTTTCTTTTATCTTACATTTATTTTGCTATATTCCATTCAGTCTAGAGATTGGGAACCTAAAGATAATGGCTGAGTTTGCCCATTCATAACTTACTATATTTGCTGCCTTCTGAGCGGATAAATCACTTCGGCATTCCTCTCCCCATTTTCTTTCTACATTATGTTGGAGGCGCTGCTTTTCTGATTATTCACCAGGATGCAGGCCTCTCAGTGCATGGTATGGCATTCTTGTTGCTGCACAGGGAAATTCCCTTAATTACACTAGTGTCATCATCACACCACATGATTGATCTGTAAACACCATGCGAGTCCTTGAGAAATTAGATTTTTGTTCTTTTGTTTTAAATAAAAGCCTTCTGAACTCTTTCGAGTATTTCACAGCTGATCTTTGAAATTGAGAGAGGAGAGCGAAAGAAAAGCAAAATCAATTTCCCCTAGGAGAATATCAGATTTTTCCTACCTTCCAGGAAGGTATTTAAGAAGTATTGTAAAATACCTGGACAACTTGAATAATGCCAGAAGTGCAGCTACTTTTATAGGGAAATTAGCCTTTTGGTGCAGAAAAAGAAAGAGAGAGGGTAAAAAAAAGGAAAGAACAGAAAAATGTTGGACTGCTCATTGGATGGTACAAGCATTCCCTAGTACAGGGTTGTCAAACTGGCAGCCCGCAGACCAGATGCGTCACACGTAGACCCCAGCTCTGCAAATGGGAAAAACGTCGTGAAATATCGCGTGACAGCAACATGCCAGGGCGAGTTTGACACCTGTGCTATAGTGACTAGTAAGTTCCAAGTAAGAGCATTTGGGTGGTGTGATATTCTCAATGATTCCACTCCATAAATGGGTACAGCTGAAGAACGAGCCAAAATTGGCAAAATGCACTCTTGGCTTCAGCTTCTTGTTGACTATCAAGAATCAGATAAGCATCCAAGGGCACACCCAATCTGTTGTGATTGTCAGATTATAAACAGTAACTACAATAGATGTAAATAACTAAACATATATATCTTTTCCCCCAGTGGAAAATTTTCATAAGCATCTGAAGATCGCTGATTATCTCTTCTCCGTGATGAGGTTTTCATTTGGAGAAGCTTTCAATTGCCTGCTTGCCCCTTGTTTATGACCTCCAAGACTATAAGTAGTGGGATAAATACTCAGAAGGTGGTTTCAAGTCTGCAGAGGTCAGCTGGTTTTAAAGCCTTCTGGTAGTTTCAGATTCTGATTGTATGATACTCGCTGGGATGATACTTAAAAGAAGGGATGGCACATATGAGAAGATAGGAATTACCTGCTCTTGCTCCCTTCCTTAGAAGTCTTTCACCACTTCTCGAATGCTCCCTCAACCCAACGTGATAAAGGCCTGGGTCATTGGATATATATGGAAATGGCTGTCAGACTATGACTATTCATAGACTGAAATAGACATGGTAACAGGTCAGTCAATGGAGATTGTTTGGATAGACATGGTAACAGGTCAGCCAATTTGTTGGAGACAGCTAGGAGCCTGGACATGACTTAGCTTCTGTACTGAAGCTCTGAAGCTAGTCTGCTGCTCTGAACTGAAACTGAAACAGTTCTCTCCTCTGCCTGTGTTTTGCTTGCATTTGCTACCATATTGGAAAACCTGCTTTTGGTATTGTATATTTACTTCATGTGTTATATTATATATAAAGAGACGTTAATGAATCCTGCTGAATCAGTTATCTGTATGTGCTTTCTGGATGTGATTGCTGATGCAAACTCTGACAATGGCAGCTTCTGGATCTTTTTCCAATCCACATTTACACAGACAGCAACAACTCATTTGGTATTTGTTGTGATTTGCCAGCTGCTTTTAAAAGCAAACACCATGAGATCTGAAAGAACAGGTTAAGAAAATAACACCATGGAGAAAAATCTGTGTGGTTAAACAACTAGATTTTACATAACTGAGCAATCAAAAACATTCAGCAGAATAGGCATGTTGCAGGTTCCCTTGATTATACAGAGTCAAGACCCAGGAAATGGGCCTTTTCTCTGTAGCACCACACTCCCACAAAGCAGGCCACACCTACAGAAGAGGTTCTAAAATTTTTGAAACCCACCACTGAACTACTGGTAATGTGCATACCTATATTACTGTGAGTTAGTTTTTGGAGTCACGTGATACAGGGAAGGCTTTTAAAGTATGACAGAATAGGAGCAGTTCAGTGGCTTTGTGGATGTGGCAAGGGAAGGATACTGTAAAATCTCCATTCCCTCCCCACTGCAGGGGAAGGATAATACAAAATCCTCATTCCCTCCCTATCAGCTGTACATGAGATCTGTACACCTCCCATCCTGTGGACATCGTAACAGGCCTTGAAACCTATTTAGCCAGATCATCTTGGGTTAAGGTGGTTGGGACTTAATCCTTTCTGATGTTCTTTGTGTTGTTTTATTATCTGAATTACCATCTTGTAATTATTTTTCAGTTATATTTGTACTCCAGTTAATTATTTCTATTTGTTTTATTCATCCACCCACCCATCCACCCATCCATCCATCCATCCATCCATTCAATTTCTATTGCCAACTCAATCAGGTGGCTTTGAGCGGCTTACAAGTCTAAAACAAGTTAAAACAATTAAAACAATATAAAAGACATTAAAACAATAAAATCATCCACAAAATCAATGTATAAATATAGACAGTAGGTATGATGATTAACCAGCTAATAACAAACCCAGGTAATGCAACTCTTCACACATTCTGAGCCCCAGGCCTGAGGACACAGCCAGGTTTTTAGGGCTTTACAAGAAGCTAACAGGGTTGGAATCATTCTAATCCCTGAGGGGAGGATATTCCATAGGGTAGGGGTGGGGGGTGCTTCAGCAAAAAAAAGGACATCCACCAGCATATCTTCTACTTCCCATAAGTCACTACTCTTTATCTGGTGGAATCTGCAGCATACCTGAACTGTTGGATCTGATTAGATGGGACGAAACTCTTAGAGCAGTGTTTCTCAACCTTGGCGACTTTAAGTCCTGTGGACTTCAACTCCCAGAATCCCCCAGCCAGGGGGATTCTGGGAGTTGAAGTCCACAGGGCTTAAAGTCACCAAGGTTGAGAAACACTGCTCTAAGAGTTTCAGTTCAGGTAACCTGGTCAGTTCAGGTAACCTGGTCCCAAACCATGTAGGATTTTAAAGATATTTACACCTAGAAACACACTGGCAGGCAGTACAACTCAGAGAGTAGTGGTGTTACACTACTGTGTAGCTGGCACCATTTATTACCCATGCAGCCACATTTTGCACCAGTTGAAATTTCTTCAAGGGCAGCCTCCATGTGGAGCACGTTACAGTAATCTAAACAGGAGGTTACAAAATGATAGGTAATGATGAGTAGGGCCTCCCAGTCCAGGAATAGGCACAAGTGGCACACTACCCAACAGTGTGCAAAGGCTTTCCTAGCTACAACTGCCACCTGCTTTTCAAGCAGAAGCTGAGAGTTCAGATTGCACACTGAGTCTGTCTGAGGTAATGGTTTTACATTAATCTTGTGGTGAACTGCACACACGTCTGTGAGTTACCCAGAGAACCCCAGCAATGGGTTCTCTGCCCGTTGCTGGGTGGGCGTGGCCATGGTAGATGTGGCCTAGTTGGCTTCCTGCACCACAGTGGGGTGGTGGTGGAGAGTTTGTTTCGCCCTCCTCAGGCTCCTCAGGCTCTGGAGGCTTTCCTTAAGTCTCTGGGAGGGTGAAAACTGTTATGTACTGAATTTTCCCTGCCATAGACTTCCTGATTGGCTAAGATGCAGCAGCCTGCCGGCAGGAGAATCCAGCTACATTATTGGTCAATCGCCTGACAGCTCGACTATAAAAGAGCTGTCAGCTGTCTTTTGCTTTGCTGTTTGCAGGTCCGAGATTTGCCGTACTTATGAGCTGTTAGTCACTGTTAATAAAGGTTGTGTTAGCTTCAACCTGCCTTGCCTCAGTCCCTGTCTGCCTTGTTCTCCCTACAGAACAAAAACTGCTTCCCCTGGGTCCGGAGGGTGAAAATAGTCCCATTTCCAGCTACCCAGAATCAAGCAGCATCCACATTTAATAATACTTTCCCCTCTATCCCCATTTTTATTAGTGGTGTGACTTCTGAGAGAAGAATGATCTTGCACTGATTGTACCAAACAGATCTAGACTATGATCCTACATTATTTTCACCATAAATTTCAGTAGGACCACACTGCAAATCAATGCATAACTAAGTGTTTGTATGTTAAGTGCCTGAATTGAGCCAGTTGTCCACAAGCAGTAAAAGTAAGTAAGCAAGCAAGCAAACTGGATGGCTCCCCTTCAGTTTTCAGGTAAACTCTTTTTAATGCTCACCTAGGTTTAAAAGTGACTGTAGCAGGGGAATTTCAAGGTCTGGATTGGGACCTGCTTGGTGGTGGGATGGTGTCACAAGAAAGTTAGGTCTAACCCAAAAATAATATATACATGCTCTGGAATTGGTAAAAGCAACTTGGATACAAACTCTAAATAGCGAGTTGGGGGGGAAAAGGGGGGGGAAAGGTTTTGAAATTTTATTAATTGACTTTTACTTAGAATATGTCATAAAAGTATAATGTTATTGGAGGATTTTTGAAATAGCTAATGAATGCCATTATGTGGTTGTGTCTTTAAGGATGAATACTTTGAGGTAAAAAAGCACGTTCAAATAATTGTAGTCAAATGAGAATTGTGGTATATTGATAGTAAGATATACAAAGATTTTTGATTTAAAGTGTATAATCTAATATGAACTATAAGTAATGACTGTGGAAGAAATGCACGAATGTTATCTGCAATCAATCGACACGCTTTCTAAAAAGATGTAATGAAGGATGATTCTTTTTTTGTGTTTTTGTTTAATTAAAATAAAAAAAATCTTGTCAAAAAAAGAAAGAAAGTTAGGTCTAACATTTTCCCCCTCAAAATGATCAGCTTTGCACAGGCAAAATAGAGACCCTATCAAAACTCAGGTTGGTCATTGTTCCTTTCAGTGCACAAATCCTGGGAAATAGTTGCAGAATCCCAAGTTTGAGAATCTTTGCAAAATGTAACTTAAAGCTGTATGGAGAACTTTCAGAAGCCTTGCTTCTAAATGAAAAAAAAAAAGGACAACCACAGAGGCCTGGCTTAAAACTGCTCTTTCTATGTTGCTGCCGCCATTATAAGACAATGTAGGGAGAAGCTATAGAACATGTCACTGCGTTAATTGTTTGCTAGCTGTGCTGAGATATTACTGCGCAGGTCATAGGCCTTATTAGCAAGTGATGTACTGCGCCTGCTCACACACATTCCAGAGACTTTTGATCTTCTGTTTGTCTGCCAAGAAGGTGGGCGACAATTGCTCTTGCCAAAATGTAACAATTAGATAGATTGGTTTTATTTTTATTTTCATATTAAAGTTTGTTTTTAATTAGAACATGTTATCGGGTCTTATTTTCGCTTTTTCTGAAGATATGCTTTTTAGGAAAGCCGACGGTCTACACCTCATTAGCTCAGGGTGAAATTTCCCCTGATAGAACAGGTGGTACAATTGAAGGTGGTATAAGGGAAGGTGGTACAATTCTCAGCTGTGTTTCTGCTACACACACACTCAAAGCTTTTCTAAGCTGGTGTTCCTTGTTGGGCAAGTTACAGCTTCAGTGTTGCAACCCAGGGTGAATGAGGAGGTGAACCAAACCACCTGGGACGCCAGGATGCTGTAGAGGTTGAACCCACAGAATTGAAAAGCACTGGAGTGTTGCAAAAGAAGATGACAACCACAGTGAGTCTAGTACCAAAGCCACATAATCCTGGTTCCTCTGTTCTTTACACCGCATATTTTGCATATATATTATATACTGTAGGCAGATCTCATATCCAGAGATATGAACAGCTGTAGTGACAAATGAACCACTTATGTATCCTTGATTGCATAATTTGCCTAGAGGATAGATACATAATGATGCTGGAATTACACATAATCAACTGATGGAAAGATGGTTTGGGAAAAGAAGAAAGAAAGAAAGAAAAATCACTACATCAACCGCAGCCCCAAAGGCTTCTCCCTAATTTAGTTATTTTATTAAACAAAATGGTTCTAAGGTGGAAAACTTTGAAATTCCCCATTAGAATCCATGTACTACAATTTACTTTATAAGAGAAAGCTCGTGTGTGAGAGATGGTATCAAACAAGGCACCTGCAAAATGCGGAGGGTCTTCTCTTTTCCTTCAAAATGAAGGGCTCGGTTTTCCAAACTATACAAGACTAAAAATGTTCACTTGGCTTTGCTTTTTTCCTTCCATTCTTTCTATCATTTTTACTTTGGGGGCAGTGGTGGGTTCCCACCAGTTTGGACTGGTTTGGCTGAACCAGTAGTGGTTTGACGGGGGAAAAACTGGTGCAGGGTTTCTTTGGGAAGTCAGTAATAGCTGCATTGCATAGAACAAGAGGAGGAGCAAAGTGAAGTGTAAATCCAGATCTTTCTAACTGAAATCAACCTGGATACTTCCTAAAACAAATAAACATTTTATTTATTTTTGTTTATCTCATTTGTATAGCCCCCAATCTCACACAGTGACTCTGGGTGGCATTCATAATAACAGCAATAGCAATGGCAATAGCACTTAGACTTATATACCACTTCACAGAGCTTCACAGCCCTCTCTAAGGGGTTTACAGAGTCAGCGTATTGCCCCCAACAATCTGGGTGCTCATTCTACTGACTTCAGAAGGATGGAAGGCTGAGTCAGCCTTAAGCCGGCGACTATCAAACCTCTGATGGTGAGCAGTGAATTACCCTGCAATACTGCATTCTAACCACCCTGCCACCATGCGTTATGTTTCATTACTGGATAATAAAATAAGATATATAAAAACTATTAAGAACAGCCAATGTAAATGTTAAGAGATTAAAAAAATTAAAAACAAAACAAAATAAAGAACATACTGGAAATCATACAAGAGAGTGCACTCAATTAACAATCATATAGCATCAGGTGACTTGGCAAAACCATGTTTTTAAGGCCAACGGGGTTGGGGCCAGCCTCACCTTGGTGGGATTCTGGATAGCTTTGGCAGCTGTCATATGTTCTCAACATGGCTGACTTTTAAGCAAAAGCCTTCAGCTCAAAGGACCTTGCTAGTGTAAGGCAAATCATTTCTGTCCAAGACAAATCTATATAGCCAATTGCCTAACACCTGTTGTCCCACATTCCTTCCATAAGATGCCTGACTGTATTAGAATCTTGTTTACCCACTTTATATTCAGATGCACAATGCATGTTAATTTAATTTTTCTTTACCCAGGCAAAGGACTGATATCTTTTATGCGTCTCCCTCATTGTTCCTGCATGGTGAAATCAATGGTGATGCCACACTGAACAGGAAGCCAGACAAACAATCAGTGCTGGAAATATTTGCTTTCTACAATGGCTCATAAGAATGGGTGCTTAAGGTAAAATCACAACGAAGCATCTACTATTCTTACCTGATTGTGATCAGCAAAGTATGAACGCAATCACATCATTGATCAATTGGTAACTAAATGTGGCAGCTATGATAATGATTTTATTGCTGGATGTAAATTATTAATCATTGAATCTTTGATTAATGGATGAGACATATTTGATTAGCAAGCAAGATTAAATAAGGAAATATATATTAATTATCTTGTGATTTGGATAATCATTAATACATTTTTTTTCAAATGCTAATATTTTTTTAAATATAGGATTAACGGTGGTAGTTACTTCAGAAAAGTTCTTAGTACAGTCTCAGAAAGGAGGTGACGCCCCATTGCAAAATTCGCATTCCATAGATAATCTAACTATAATGAGAACTTTCAGATGGAAGGCTCCTGGCACAGCCAATCCCAAAACAGGGTTTATTGGGTAACTTGCATAATCAGGTCAATTACAGATGCAATGTGTCCTGTGAAAGCAGTAACTCTATCATTGTAGAGGAACAGATACAACTGGGGGGGGGGTGCAGTTTGGCACATTTGGAGTCCTTACATTTCCATAAGCACTCCAAGTCCAATCCCTCCTGAATTGCATTGACTCTTACCTGGCACCAATTTAATATCGAACTTTAGTTGACCAGATTCTTCTGTATTTGTTTGCTAGGTCCACTTGATATTATGTCACTTCTAATTGATAGTCATTTCATCCTGTTGGGCACAATGGATAACAAAGCAATTGGAAATATGGGGATGAGGATTCTATGTTACTATACTAACCTGGAAGAGGTTTGCTTTCCAAATTAAATAGGACTTACTTTTTATTAAATTTTATTTTCAATTTCATATTTGCAGATTTCATAAGACAGCTTTTGATCAGAGGGGGTTGCTGCTGGTTTGGCCTGGATGGGCCGAACCAGTAGTAGCGGTGGCAGGAGGCGTCGCCCACCCGTCCGGACACCTGAACCGGTAGTAAAGAAATTGGCAACTCACCCCTGCTTTTGATCATCTACAAGTATACCCCATTAGAGTAATGGGGGTCTTAACTGCCTTAAGCCTTTTGGTTTAAGGAATTGCCTTAAATAAAACATATCTATATGCAAGCTCAGGCACACTTTGAAACAACTTTTTCCCTTCCACTCTAAGGTGGTGTGTAGCCTTAATGCCTACTATAGATTTTCCACCCGACAATGAAGAGCTTAGAAGTATTTATGATGTTTTCCCAATAATTTATTGGTGTAGTTGCTGATGATATACTAGGGACCTTTCGGAGAAAAGAAGCAAGTCACTAAATCATCACATTTGAACCAATTAATGTGATCCACCAGTAACAATTATTGTTAAAATGACTGCCTTGTGTAGTCAAGGTGTGAAGCAAGTTATCAATCAGGAGGGATCATTAATGCTGAAAGGATCTTCCCAAAGAGGTTTCTAAGCTAATATAAACAATTATAAATAGCTGTGGTGGCACACTGGTTAGACTGCAGTATTGCAGGCTAATTATGCTGACTGCCAGCAGTTCGATCCTAACTGGCTCAAGAGTTGACGCAGCCTTCCATCCTTCGGAGGTCAATAAATGAAGGGGAATTGTTGGGGGAATATGCTGACTCTCTTAACCATTTAGAAAGGGCTGTAAAGTGGTATATAAGCCTGTGATATTGCTATTCCTAGAAATAAAAACAATAAATATAATTGAAAGAAGAAATTATGAATCTTTTGTTAGCCTTCCTACAGAGCAACTAACTGTAGCCCTGAACAAAAAGGAATAGTCCAGGTGAAATGTCATGAAATATGGTGTTCTCGGACCAGCCTCTAGTTTTTTTCTGGAGTCCTTCCAATACAGCAGCTGATGATTGTGTCTCTTTGAGTTGGGGTGAGGAGAGTGGTCTCATTAATGAAAAAGAATGTGTCCATAATGTGAAAGGGAATGAATTGTATGGCTCTCTACCAATATTTTTCAGGGAAAGTGTTTTTTCAACACAAGAACTTAATTTTACTGCCTTTCAAGGTACTCCTTGAGATATGGCCTGTGGTGCCAATCAGGAATTCATTTGAGGGGCAAAGGTTCAAGGGGGTCTTTAGCACAATGAGCAACATTCCCTCATAACAGGGCCAATCTGGTTCAACATAGTGTGAAGTAAATTAAGTAACACATATTACCCTATAGGGAAGGCTTCCCTCCAGGGAACTATTTGTAGGAAGTGAAGTAATGCACATTAACATCTTTTTAAAATGTGGGTGGTAGGGGAGACACAAAGACCAGAGCCTAAGAACAGGAAAACCCTGCAAATTTAGACACAGTTAAATCACATTTATTAAGAACGCGAAGGAGCAGCCTCTCCAATTCCTAATTATTTTATATGGAATACACATTTGGAAGAAGAGGCCCCAATGCATAGAGTGCTATGTATACAAGACATGCATTTGTACATTGTTCCTAAAGAAAGTTATAGTTAATAGCCTGACGGATGGTGATTAATGGCAATGACTAAGGACAATTTCCAACAGCTACTGGAAGAGTTTCCTTTCCTGTTCAGGTGTGTGTTTGGGTCCTCTGAATGAGTCACAGGCAAGACGTATTGGATGCAGATAAAATTGCCACTCCCACACAAAGTTCTTTTTTTCTCAGCAGACTAATCTCTCCCCAAGCGTTTGTCTCCTTTGGGCAAGTTTCCTTCCATTTCAAGACAGAAACCTCTGGTGAATCTTCTTCCCATCATTTAGGCAGGGTGACTGGGCTTGGTTTTTTGTATTTCATTTTGGTTTTTAAAAATTATTATTATTTTGTTGTATCCGCCCCCAAACAGTTGCTTCCTAGGAGTCTCTCATGGAAAATCCATCTATTCAAATGGCTAAAATTTGGAAGACCAATAACAAGGCAAAGAATTACCCCCAAACAGGGGTAGGTTCCAGCAGGCACTACTGCCAGTTCACTCATGTGCACACTTTGTGTGCGCTTGATGAGTGCTGTGCGTGCATGCGCAGTGCAATTAAAATTGTTCTGCACATGAGCAGAACTGAATAACAAGATGGCAGTGCCCATGGCACCGCCCTTAGAACCGGTTCAGGGGCGTGGCAGGCCTGAGTCGCTGCCGGTGACCCAGGCCACCAAACCACTACTGGTTCAGCCAAACCAGTCCGAACTAGTAGGAACCCACCACTGCCCCCAAAGTAAAAATGACCTGGGTTGCAAGCATGATTCCTAATTCTCAGCAGAGAGGAGCACAAGGCAACCAAAAGTTCAGAGTGGTTCACCTGATCTATCCAGGCAAACACTATTTCTAGACTCAAAGAGCAAAATATAAGCTTTATGGTGTGATAGTTCCTTTAATCAAACATGAATTAGATGCTGCTAAGCCTAATGTTTAATTTCGAAAAACAACCTGAAAATAGCATTAGAGGAAGTCATGGATTTGTTGAAATCTATCCTTTTCCAATGGCCTTTCTGAAAAACACTATGTTTGAAAGTTGTGTCTTACTCCATGAGGCTTCTTAAACTATAGACTCATTTCTGGACTTCCTCCATGATAAGGGTTGTAATTTGCTTGATTTGAGCAATTAAGTCCAAACAGATATGTATTATCTAGTCCTTTGTGTCAAAATTCAACCCAACATCATCCCTTACAAGATAGTAAGGCTATAAAAATGAAAAAAAGAAAACATGCTTTTAAAAAAGGGAGAATCCATTTCTTATTAAAGGAAATTAGATCAGATTTGACTGTTAAAACTGGGTTTTAGTATAGTATATGGCATTGTTAATCTGAACTAAAAATCCGATCCAGATTAACCAGTCATGAAATAGTCTTCATCTAATTCCCATCTCTGCAATATTTATTTACTGATACCACTTTTTCTATATTTCAGGGCAATGTACCTAGGATTATGTATTTATTTTAAAGATTTTAAATTCAAGTTTGGAGGCAAAGCCTGAAGGGGTTTGGAAGCAAATTATTCAAGTGTTGCAGTTCGAATCATTGAAATGAAGAACATAAAGGTTCTCATAGAAACAGTACAAATTCCCATTCATAAAACCAAAATCGACCTCATTCATATAAAAGAAGAAAGGAATGTCCAGATTTTGAAGCCTCTGTTCTACATGGCCGGAATGGGATGCAGGAACACCATAGACTGGGATCTGTTTAACATGAGCATGATCCTTAAACTATTTCCTTAAGCATACAAGATTTATTTCTCTCCCTGGAATTATGAATTAAGATAATCCTTAAAAAGCATGCCAGTAACAAAATCCATGCCCATATCAAAGCAAACATTTATATCAGTCGATGCGGCAAAGGAATAGATAAGAGCTTTTCTTCAGCATTAATAAACTATTCTAGAATAAGTGGCTATGTTAGTTTTGCCATCTTTGGCTTGGTGCCTCATCGGTATCCTGCCATCAACTGCTAGGCGGGAGGGGGAGAAGTGCCAATGGCCAATAAACATCTATGGGGCAGAGATGGGAAATAGGGAGGAAGCCTGGGAATGGAATGTGGATTGCCTTAAACATCCGAAGCGATTCTCAAAACACCTATGTGGCTATCCATTGGTCGGAGACAAACTGATCAAGTGGAGACAGCCAGAATGAGAGGGAAAAGTTTGTAATGTTTTGCATGGCAGCTTTAATTCTAGCCTGGCTTACTTCAGCCAGCAACTATTAGTGAGATAACCTTTAATCAATTGGAATCGAGGGTCTTTCTTTCCTAAGGGATCTGCCTGGGGAAGGTCTGACATTAGGCTAGAACTGCCATAGTGGTCAATCTGGAGAGACAACTCTACTGTGGGGACCAAGCACACAATGTTGGTGACCAGGAGGAAGTCGAGGCTTTGGAGGAAGCATCTGTGAGACCCCATGCCAGAGTAGATCTCCCTGAATGGCTGGGAGAGGCAGAAGCCTGCAGTGACCAGTGAGACCCCAATGGTCATTCAGTGTCAGGAAGAAGGAAGAATGGGAAGTAAAGTCCTCTGGGGTGACTTTTGATTTTGATGTATGGTTTTTATATAGCTTTATGTTGTTTTTATTATTCTTAAATAATTTTAATATATTTTTATTGTTTATGAACCATCCAGAATCATATATTTGCAATGGTCAGCTATGATAAATAGAATATATGTACATATCTCTATATCTATGTCTGTGTCTATCTCTATCTCCCTACCTACCTATCATTTATCTGTCTGTCTGTCTGTCTGTCTGTCTGTCTGTCTGTCTGTCTGTCTGTCTGTCTGTCTCTCTCTCTCTCTCTCTATCCTGTATCTATCCAACATCTCTGTCTCTTTCTCTCTCTCTCTCTGTCTCTCTCAATCTCTCTCTCTCAATCATCTAATCTATCTAATCTATCTAATCTATCTAATCTATCTAATCTATCTAATCTTTCTAATCTATCTAATCTATCTAATCTATCTAATCTATCTAATCTATCTATATCTTAAATGGAATCAGCATAGCTATGCTTTTCAATCTAAATAATGATCTTAACACTATTCATTTCCCCACAAAGTCATAAACAATTTTATCTACCTAGTAAATATTTTTGAGGTTGTCTGTGGTGGAGAGGACAGTTTCAGGCTTCACGGTCTTTCTGGGAAGTAAAAGTCTGATGTGGGGAAAAGGAGTTTAGAGCAGCTGGTGCTGATACAAAATTGGTCCTGAGAAGTCTAAAATGCAAAGAAATAGAAGCAAAGACTACTGGCTAAAAGCAAGAAATAATGCTTAAATGGCTAAGTGCTATGAGATGGGCATGTCATTTTATTATCCTTATGTTGCAGATAAATGAGAGAATTGTGGTTGCCTGAGGTACGGGAAATTTGAATAATGGGCTTCATATCTTATAGATACTTAGCCATTGCAGCATAATAGCTGTCTGAGTAAGATTTACATTTTAGCGAAACCTGAGAATTATGAAATTAAAACACTAGTAATGTGGGAAAATAAATGAGATCAGTTTTGCATAATAAATTATCCAAAAGTATCACCCATGAGGAAAAAAAACCAGGAAACTGCATGTTTCCAGACATACGTTTCAGGAAAACTAGATTATAAAACAAGGTAATAATGTTAATAGGAAAGTGATGAAACTGGTTATTAGAAGTGAAAAAAACTAATCCTCTGTATGCTTGGTGTGTATGTCTTATTGCATTCGATGGGATACAGTCTCAAAATGTTCTCCAGGTTTCAAATTGCAGCATTATTGCTGTAGGAAAGTGAAGTAGATTAAAGATATACATGGAAAATTACTTAAAGATGTCTTTATCTTGCTCAATCAACTCTAATTGGTACTGCAGCACCCTATGAATAACTTGTATTTTGACTGAGGCCAACTGAAAAGACTGTGAAATCACCTCAGCTCCATTTCCAGTGTTCAGAAGTGATTACTGTATTACTACACCGAAGAAAGAGCGGCATCTCACAAATAAAGGCAAATATATCTTTCCCAGGATATTGTTGAGGATCCAATCTGGACCCATTTCTGGGACCAGAAGTTCAGTCTTCCGAGCTTTTGGACTTGTGCTGGAGCTCATCCTCAGGGAACCTCTCTCTACTAGAATGTGTGGTTTGGATTATTCTGTGTGTGGTATTTGTGTGGAACCTGGTTGGATGTGGCTTCCTATTGGTTGATTGGGGTGTTGAGGGCCGACTAAACAACCAATAACTTAATAGCCGGCCATCAACATCCCAATCAACTAATAGGAAGCCATACCGAACCAGGCACCACACAAATACAACACACAGAATAGCCCAAAGTACACACTATTAGAGAGTTCTCTGAGGTTGTGCTCCAGCATGAATCCAAAAGTTCAGAAAACTAAATCTCTGGTCCCAGAAACAGATTCAGATTGGATCCTGCAGACAGTGATCTGTAGGATTTGGAGAACTACAAAAATAGATTTGCTTACTTATTTCATCTGTCTCTCTGCCCATCTCACTTAAGTGACTTTAGGCAGTGCACAGCAGTTAACTTGACCAGAGAGGAATGGCGTTGCACACTGATCACAGCATGCAAATGGTGGGAGAAGTGCAAACCACAGAGTACTCACCATTCAAAGAAATTGAAAATAAAAATATATACTCAAATATAATATATTTGAGTATTAATAAAACATAAATTAGCCTTTGGGACCCAACTGCACACCAGGGGTAATCTCTCTGTCTCAATATTTACATGCTCTTCTTTTTGCCTAATACTTTAAGAAACATAGTTTTTGATATGGTATCTCAGGGCAATACTCTTATTTTATCTTGGAACATGTACATTCCCAAATGTAGGCTTGCCAAACGAAAAGAAATATGGCTGAGTAAGAGGCATTTTTGGTAGATGGAAAAAGTATCTTCTTGCCAGTTTTCCCCTGGGCAAACATCATCACCATCACCATTTTATTCCACCTTTTCAAATGTATTTAGATTAATGTCAGGCAATGAACTCACTTAATTTGCATTTGCCTCTTGAGGATTGGAAACTGTGTATCTTCCACTTAACACATCAGCTCTAAAGCAAAATAGGTGGGGATTCCTATGAATTTTCATAGAAAGATTTACTTTATTGTGTAAACCGAACAATGCGCTTTTGATGTCATAGAAATTGCTTTTTATGCCTTGAATTTGTATTTAGAGCAAGGCTGAACAAAATGAAAATACTTTTCTAACAGACGTTTATTGATCAAGATACAGTAGGTCAATCTAGCCGGATCAGAATCAGAAGGCATTTTGGAGCCACGAAATGAGAAGTCTAGCAATATATTCAAAAGCAATAATCAAGGGAATTAAATGAAATCTGAGCTAAAGAAAATTCATTCTGAATTCAGAGCCATTAGTGTATGAATAAGGATATAGTTTAAAACTAAGGAAAAACAAAAAGTTATTGATATGGTGGAATACTTTTGGCCCCTCTCATAATGAACTGTGAGCATATAAACTAACATCAAGATTCATTTCTTCTCTTAAAACCTGGGAAATAGGGGGATGGACGAAGGCCCATGGCTTCAAGAATCAAAGATGCTGTCTACTGTAATTAAATAACACAAATTAAAAACAGGTTACACATTTCATACTGAATGTGTTCTGCATTACTCACAGATTAGATGCCTCAAGTTAGGTCCATTATTTTGCCCCACCCCTCTCTGAAAATTGGCACAGCAGTGTGAATCATACCTGAGTTTTTCCAACTGAATACCAGAAATACAAAGAAAATCTCCATCGAACTGAGCTAGCATTTATGTCCTAAAATACTGACTGCAGAAAGCATGAAGCATCTGCAATTCTTTTGCAAAGAAGAGGAAAATTTATCCAGAAGATAAATGATAAAGAGAAATGTCTTTGCTCCCAGAATACAAATAGCAGAGAGAAAGCACTGAAGTCTTGGGCCTTTTTCACAGGGTTTGATGCTGTTGAGCATATTGTTATTTCCATGTCAGTTGGGTGGGAGATATCATTTACTATTTCTCCCAATTAAGCTGCGAAAATGAACACTCCCCTGGATCTTGCAAATAAATAGTGGTTTGGTGTAGGGTTCCCTACCTGAACTGGGGGTAGGACTAGAAGACCTCCAAGATCCCTCCCAACTCTGTTATTCTATTTTGTTCTGACTCAGTGAAGGAGAGAGATGGAAAGACTCAAACAGTCACCTTCCCTTTGTGGGAGGGGATTCAAAGCAAAAAAGACACAGACCCACAGACCCACACCAAATGTTTTTCCAAAGAAATTTTGATTTGGTGGAGGTGTTCTAAAATTTCAACCCTCTGCCAAAGCTGGAAGAGAATGTTGAATGTTATTAACCCTCCCTTCTATCTTCACACATGACTGGCAAAAAATGGTAAGCTTGGGGAAAAAAAATCCAGATGGTTTCTGGCTAAAACTAAAACTTATCTTCAAGGCCACAGCTCTGGGATTTCCATAATATAGGAAACCTGTCTTGGTTAAATGCATTATAGCAGGGGTGTCAAACTCTCATCGTCAAGGCGTCATCACGTGATGTATAGGACTTTTTTCCCCTTCGCTAAACCAAGCGGGGGTGGGGCCGGCATGTGATGCATCAGACCTGCGAGTTTGACACCCCGGCATTATAGGAACAACACAGATAGACACTTCATTGCTACCAGTCTATATATGTCTTGAAAAGGAAAAAGAGCTAATGAGCAGAATAATCATCAGAAAAAACAAGTGTTGTAGAACAGGGAATGTTTTGGTCTATCTCATGCTCACTGTATATGTGTTTATAAACTATGGAGCCTATATTTTCCACTGGTATATACGTAATATTTAGCTTCAATTTCACTTTGATTTTTATAATTTTATTTAAAAAATGGTTTTGAGGGTTTGATTTAATGTCTCATTGCTTCCTGTGCAGATCCTATAATAGCAACATTTTTCCAGGACTATTTTCCTGGGTTCCTATCTCTAAGGCTAGCTGCCTAGGTCTTTAATGTCTACTGTTCATTACAGAAATGACTGGCTTATGTGAGGATCATCTGCTTATGGTTTGACCTATAGCTCATATAATTTTTCAGCCAACATGTCTTCATCCCCAACTCTAAACCATCAAATTCAGAATATATTGGGTATGCACAATACAGAAAAAATTAGGAAACCAGCAGGATTTAGAGCTCAGTTTGACAATATTCGGCCAGTCCAAGGAGAGATATGAGTTGGATTGGAGAAATGAAAGCAGAAGAACCCCTTACCTGGTTTGGAAACAAAGGACACATTTCTCAAGATAGTGATTGAAATTGAGCTTGGGACATCCTCCCCAAACATTTCCTTCAGGAACAACATGTATGACTAAAATGTAGTCTGTTGGCTACATTTTTAGTTCTTCCAGCCAACGTCATGGAAGTTAAAAGAGGGTCATATATATCCCTCATCTTTCATATTCTTTTCCCTCTTGAGGATAAAACTAATACTCTGCAATGGTGCACTTGAAGTTGCCATCACTGTGGACAGGAGCTGTGCTAACAAACCCTCTTATTCACATCTGTCTCTTTTTCATCACCTGTTGGTCTTTAGAGTTTGAGGGTCGAAAACCAGAAAACTCAGAGATGTAATACTTAGAGAATTCTCTTTTTCATGGTGCTTCTCTTAGGCTTTGATGATTTCATCACAAATGTAAGAAATAACAATTAATCATGGGGGAAATAGTGCGCATAATATAGGAATAGTTAGTGGCCTGAAAGAAGTAAGTTTTCTCTCAAAGCAAAATTTGTCTGGGCTAAAACTGAGTCAATAACCTGGATGTTGGATTTGCAATAGTCCAGTTAGACTGTTGTTGAAGATACTTAAGCCTAGTATCAATCTCTCTTCTCTGATAGGATCATCACACCGAAGTCAGTTTCTCTCTTTTATGTGAGTGGCATCTCCAGGAAAGTTCAATGCTCTCTCTTTCAAACCTGCAAAAAGCCACAGCTGACCAGCTATTGCCTAAAATGATGACAGCATCAGTATGACATCATAATGGGCAATATTCATCCAGTGTGGAACATTGTCAATGGCATTTATTGGTCAGCATGGAAGTGAGTTCCTAGTGGACATCATCATCAATGATACCTAATTCCCACACATCTTAAAGTGTTGATGAAGGCAGTGATGTGTAGGTCTTGCTCTCTATGAAAGGAAGAATGGCAGGAAGGCAAAGAAATATCACAATGAAGGATGGGGAAAAAATGAGCAGGAAAACCTTCTAATTACTACAGTTGACATCCCTATGGCATTTCCCAGAACCTGAGACCAAGTGAGAGATAGAGAGACAGCACAGAAATTTGGACAGCTTGTCACGTGTATTTGGTGACAGCTTGCAATTTTTAAAAACAAAAACTATTATGAATAAATAAGGGGAATTCCACAAATGAATGCCTCTACCATCCAGATCATCCACAAAGGCAGTAGAAAAATGCTACAGGCATGCATTTGAAATCCTGACTCTTTCTGATGTGCAATGCATATAAAAAAAGTGATAGGAATTTGATTGCACATCTTGGTTTTATGAACAACAGAATCAGTGGGTCATAATCCAACAGATTTACTCTTCCAGAAATCCAGCCAATCACTTTGGAGCTATAAATAGATTAAGACCAGGATGGTGGTGGTGGTGGTGAATATTTCTTTCTATACTTTAGCTCTTCCAGTTATGTCATATGGGTAAATGGCTCACATTCATGCATCTTTGTAAAAAGAGAGAGAGTGATTGACCCAAAGTTGGGCTAAGGCAGGACTAGAACTAAATCAAATCAGGGATGAAGTAAAGTTGTACAAGTGAACCTTGGGCAAAGATTCCTTCCTTTCCGTTCCAGGTCTGCTAAGCTAGGATTCCCAATCTTTTGTAGATGATTTTGAGAGCATATGGGAGTCTCGAGGAGATGGAATTGCCTCTTTCCGTGTTGTTGTATCACCAGGAATCAATTTGGTCACTCCCCCACCAAGTCTGCACTTCCAAATAATTCTATCCTTTTAGGGTCCTGCCAATCTTCTCAAAAGTCAAGGTTTACAGGAATTAGAATCAAAATGATACCGGTGATTTTAAAAACCTTATCAATAACAGCCTGAAGAAAGTCAATTCTTTACCCTTGAACTTTTCAAGTTTGATCAATATTCCACAGGACTGGTAATTGTTAAGACCACAGGCCTTTCCACGATGTTTTAGATACAGTTCTAATATACCCAAGGAGCCCCATTCCTAATAATACATTTTCTCTGCCAAATTGGATTAGAAGAATAGTTATGATGATATCCAATGTTTTGCTTTATAGTGAAAAAAATAACAGCAAAATAAATGTCATATAATAGATGACGTTTTTCTAAATTACAGCCCTACATATAAGTTGCAATATTTGATCCACTGTGGTCCAGATATGTTGCTTTATCATAATCCCTAGCAGGCTTGGCTATAGATTGTACTGACTTGTACTGATTGATGAAGGTAGATGAGCTGAAATTTAATACTTGGTAGCCAGGAAACTTCGGAAGAATAAACTATTGCTATTAGAATAATAAAACACATCATTTCATACATTTTTTCCAGGGTCTGTCCTATTTTTCAATTAATTTAATTAATTCACATTGTAAAAAGTTAGAATACCTGAGTGGAAAAATCAGCAAAGTAGTTTAGCAGTATACTTGACTAGCAATATTCTGTGAAATACCCCTAAGAAGTTCTAATTTAATATTAATAATGATATTAACTATGCTGTATATGTAATCGTACATGAATACAATTGGTAGTACAAAGTGTAGAGGATAGCTAAAATTGGTAAGTTAATTTTCCCATGTGATTTAAGAAATGTGGATCTCAGGTATGCATTGTCTGCTTGCTAAACTTTTGCTTGAAGCCCGCATTCTGAACTCTTCAGAAGGTAATAGTGGTCTTAGAACTCAGTCAAAGGTCCACCCCAGTGTAGCATGTATTCCATTTTCTTGAAAGCACCTTGAAAATGGGGCTATCCTTCAATCAGCTATTTCCAGACGTGCTGTCCACATTCCTAATAGAGGGCCATATATGACTGACAGACTGACTGACTGAATTTGGAGCTGTTGCTTATAACTTAAATTAAAAGCAATAGCAGTGAGAGGAAAGTGAGCACGTAATAAAAGCCAGGTTACGAAACTAGCTACTGATCAATCAAAACAATTAAGATTGGAAAGAGTGTTAAAGCTGCAGCAATGTAATTAGGAAAATTCAAATAATTAAAGGTGTCAAACCAATTAGGATCACATAATGAAGCAGACATTTTCCTGAATCAATAAAGAACCTATCTAAAGTTAACCAAGTCTGGAAATGGATTACAAACCTGTCTGGAAACTTCATGATATATTACTTCAAGTTTCACGATTGGGGGGGGGGGGACACACACTCCAGAATATAAAAGATAATAATCACCTTCTTCCAGAATTAAACCTGAGTATTTAAATCAAGATCATTATGCATTTTTCTGGGTGTCTATATTCTGATTTCTTAAAGGACAAGATAATTATTGGTCCTGTTTTGCCATTAGAATAGCTCTGTCTTAATTTAAGCCATTCAAAGCTTTCTCCTATAAAGCTAACCCACTGGAATTTTCAGACTGCTGTTAATAAAACCAGCTCACCAAACTTTAAAGCAGATTTCTTAAGCCAGTATCCCGCAGGTGTTAGCCTACAGCTATGACAAGCCCAGCAAACATAGCCAGCTGTTGACTGGAAGATTGTGATGAGGGTTAGAGTGATGGCTAAATGTCAGGTTGGAGCAGGCTGGCGTGAGACAAGCTCAGATTTTGCTTCACAGGCTCTAGAACTGATCCATTACAAAAAATACCATAAATACAGTAGCTTAAGGGATCGGAAAAGAAAAGACACCAAGTTAAAAACAAGATTGTATATATCTCCCTGTAAATTTACACATTTCTTCAGTTCTGTGCCTGTCCTGGAAGAAAACAGAAAATGTTCTAGGGCTTTAGGAGGAATCTGAGAAACAATTAGAGATAAGAGGTTCACCACATAAAGGTTACAACAACATTTTTGCAGGTTTGAGTATCTACCACACCCGTCCCTGCTTTGGGCAAGATCTACATCAAAGATACATTACTTTCAGCTGGTAAGGCGGGCAGAGTACATCAATTTGCCACTAAGACTAAGCTACTTCACTGCATTTCTATTAGATATACCCCCACCTAGACAAATCCACAAACACCTCGCTAACACATAGCTATGCAACTACTGGCAGAATGCCATCTTGATTCAAAGATCCCAATGTTTAATTATGCAAATACAAAGTAATTAAATATGAGTGGCTGTATGGATAGCATCAGTACTGCAAAAGGATCTCAGGATTCATCCAGTTCAACTGCCTAGATGGCAGACTTCTTCTTTGATCTTTTAAACATGTACCCTTGTGTATCTAAAAATGCCACCATGATTGCCCCATTTTTAGCTGAGCTGATGTGATGAAACAAGTTGCAGCCATTGCTCATTTGCTTGCTAGTGGTTCTGAAACAGCTATGGTTATTCCTGTAGCAAGTTCGATGAATTATGAAATGACAAGCATAGCCTTGTCCAACCTATCGCTTTCTACAGTTTTTGGATTACAATTCCCATAGCTTCTTGATAGTACAACCAACTTTCATTTTGACTGAGAATTCTGAAAGGTGGAAATTAAATGCATCTGTGCAGAGCAAAGTATTTCAGCATCCTGTATCTTCTTTGCAGCGCTTCCACTAATGTGGCTTAACATTTAGTATTAAGTGTGGCATTCTATTGATATCTGTTGCTGCTTTCTAGAACCATGTGTTTCCATGTCATTTTTATTTGCAGTGCATGCATGTACTGTTACGTCCCATTCAGGTGGCCTTGAAAATATATCCCACCATATCCATTAGTGTGTATTCTCTGATAAATGTATGTAATATTGCATCAGATTACATGTAATCTTAACAAACTTTATGTAGTCTTAACAAACAAACATTCTTGATACATGCATTTTTTAAAAATTCAGTCAAGAAATAATTCATTACCCATGAAGAAGACTAAGGTAAAAACTAGAAACCCTAGAGGTTCTAAAAGTAGCTATTCATTGCAACTTTGAAGTCCAGATGCATGCAAAGAATATATTTATGAAACAATCACAAAATGTTGTAAATCAGGGCTGTCAAATCCCGGATCATGCGCTGGCCACACACACACACACATGATTTAGCAAATGGGGAAAAAGTTCTGATAAATCATGTGACGCCAACATGACAACATGAGTTTGACACCCCTGTTGCAAATGCTTGAAAAATCCAAGATCTGCATTATTAAACTAAGTAGTGTAGCAAGGTCCAGTTCAACGATGTTTGACCTGTTTGACTATCTCATGCAGAATATTAGAATATTGATCTATTTACTGCCCAAGACTCTTACTGTTTCCCCCTTCTTATTGAGGCAGACATTTTTCCTACCCTTGTCAAGTTCTCTATCTTAGAAATGTCTATCACAATATTTCTTATACTGCTTCAAAGTGGTTGACTTTGAGCATATCATAAAGTCAACAGTACAATCTATAACTATAACAATCAATACAAACGTATCAATGTAACTCTCAGAGGTGTTCTTTTCACCTAGAACAATTAAATGCTGATCCATCTTTAGTTCCCAAAAGCTTTTTGAAATCACCAGGGCCCCCTCTTGCTTCAGGACAAACACATGGGCTACAACTTGTAAGTTTTTATGTGTCTCCCCCATTTCTTCTTAAATCTAGGAATTGAACTGTGGAAAAATCTGTAACTTTTAAGGAATGACTACTAATTAACCATGCAGTACTACTGTATATATTATAGTAAGAAACTAGATCAACTGAACTTAGTGGGACATTCCCAGATAAGGAAGTACAATATTGTTATCTAAAATCATCTTTAACTGAGTTGGAGAAGTTTCTTGGATAAGAAGCGAAACGTTTTCAAAGAAAAAATCAGAAAGTCCATTTGCATCTTGAAAAAAAAAAAGAACCTTTGGGACAACCATGACCAGGATGACTGAGAATCTCCATAGACTACCAATTTTCTTATTTATATATTTCTTAACTGCCATCCATTAGGAAGATTCTAGGATTGAAAGTATTTTTTCTACAAATGGCAGAAGCTAAGTCACTGTGGAATACAACCGTCAGACAAAAATCATCTCCTTACCTAAAAATTGCCGTGAGGAGGACATAAAACCCATTGTATTTTATGCCACTGAATTTCTTGACAGAAAAAATGCAATGTTATTTGTATATTAAAAAATGGCTCTGTGTGTGTGTGTGTCTGTGTGTCTGTGTTTGTGTGTATGTTCCAGCATAACTCTGGAACACCTCAAGAAATTTCAACCAAATTGATACACAGATGATTTACTCTCTGGATAAAAATACTGTGGGGATAAGACACCCATAACACCCCTTTGGCGGGGTGTTCTGTGCAGCCTGTTGTGGCTTTAAATGGCTTCTACTGTACTGCCACAAAATGGCTTCTACTGTACAGCGCAGTGGAGTTGCCTTGGTAACGGCTTCAGAGTACTCCACAAGGGGATTCCCTCTGGTCAGAGGGAAAATCCAATATTAGAAATTACGCTTGGTCCAGACATTTTCCCCCTATAAATAAATACCCTGGCAACTCTGGGTTATTGGCTAGTTAATAATAAACTAGGGTTACCCAGTTGATTGGCAAAAATCCAGATATTACATGGAAGCATCAAGCTCAATATTCCTCTATCCCTTTCCTCCCATCTAGTGGTTATCTGGATTTTTGCAGTGCATATCAGGTAATCCTATACTGTACTACGTATATAAATAACCACTATACTTTAACATGTCTTCTTTTTCATAAATAGAAATCTGTCTTTTAAGATATTACTACAGCAGATGGGATAGAGATAGATGGGATGACATAGAAATAACTAAATAAAATGTTATCAGTGATTATTACTGCCTTAGTAAGGTTTCAAGTATTATATATTTTATTGCTTACAATTATCTTCCTTGAGTGCCTAGGGGAGAAAGATGGGATAAAAACACCATAAAGAAGCCAACAAATGATACAATCAACAAATCTAATCTACATTTAAACCACCAAAATAAAATCCCAGAATCTAGACTAAAACAGCAATCTCTTTTTCTATCTCCAATTCAAAACATAACCATTATCAACCAACAGCTTGGAAAAGAGAGATGGGGACAAGTAAGGATCTTAAATGCTTCTTCCTTTGTTTAACTTTGTTTATAATTGTTGCTTATAAGCCACTTTTGGAAGGATTGTTATTTCTAAAGGCAGGACATAAATAATGGTAATAAATACATGGAAAATAATTTGCTCGGTACATGGAATATTAGGCTGTTGGTTTGAGCTCTGAGCTTGGAAATTTGGTTGCAAATGAAACAGATCATCATGGAGGAAATCTGTCTATGTATTCATTAAGGATCAACAATGACTTGGAAACTCATAATCAATAAACCAAAAAGAACACTTCTTTTTTTTTTTGCCTATGAAACTGAAGTGGCAAACTATATAGTCACATGTGCTGGACATCTATCACTATTTAACATAAAATGCTAATTACTTTATACATGCATACAACTAAACAGGAACAAGAATGATCTCAGTCATCCAGGTTATGGTTGTCCCAAAGGTGCTTTTTCAAAGGCAACTTTATTTTTCTTTGAAGACGTTTCGCTTCTCATCCAAGAAACTTCTTCAATTCTGAAGAGGTTTCTAAAATGAGAAGTGAAATGTCTTCAAAGAAAAATAAAGAAAGTCCTGTTGCCATTTAAAAAAGCACCTTTGGGATGCGAACAAATTGTTGTTCTTGGTGTAATTATTGTTATTGTCATTGTTATTATTATGTTAATCTTTGGTGAGATTCACAGCCTTTGGGGCTGGTTGCTAGCCTAACAGCTCGAGTCATAACCAAGGACCTAAGAACTGTTAAGGTAATGTCGGAGGATGTAAGTTGTTCCAAGTAGGGTGGTTATTGCAGTATTATTATTATTATTATTATTATTATTATTATTATTATTATTATTATTATTATTATTATTATTATTATTTATTTATTATTTATTTATTATTATTATTATTATTATTTCTTTGGTGAAATTCACAGCCTTTGGGGCTGGTTGGTAGCCCAACCGCTCGAGTCCTAACCAAGGACCTAGGAACTGTTAAGGTAACGTCGGAGGATGTAAGTTGTTCCAAGTAGGGTGGTTTTTTGTAGAGTCAGAATGTTCAAGCCAGGTAAATTTAGAGTTATTATTAAATTTTAAAATTGTTGTTGTTGTTGTTGTTGTTGTTGTTGTTATTATTATTATTATTATTATTATTATTATTATTATTATTATTATTATTATTATTATTATTATTATCATCTCTTCTATTCATTAAACATGAAACTCAGTCAACTGAACATCTAAAAATGTGTCACAAATACCATTGACTGGTGCTAATGGTTGATACGGGTTGCTGCCATTATTGTTGTTGTTGTTGTTGTTGTTGTTGTTATTATTAATAATAATAATAATGTAAAACTCTAAGTACTTGCAAGACATTTTAACATTTCTAAGGGAGTTTAGTATTTTTATGGTAAGTTAGTATTTTGGGGTCAAATGAGCTGTGGTGTTCAGCAGTCCACTCAGTCAGGCATAGTCTCTCCCTGAATTCTCTCATTTTCCCCTCCTCTATGGTTTTTACAGTTCAGCATTTTGTGCTCAGGGTGTGCAGTCCTCATTAATTTTCCCCTTCTTTGTTGTTCCTAGGATTTCTTTGCATTTCTGCAAATCAGGACATTCTCCATGGCTGCTGGCAGTCTACTGTAGGTCACTAAGTCTAGTTGGGGCAAATTTAAATATACAAGAATCTCCTGCAATGAAATTTGGAAACTGATTCTTTGATTGCCACCCTGAGTGTAGATAAAGTTTTGTTCCATGGCTTTGCCCAGCTCATTTTTGGTTACAATATGCTCAGGGTCTCAAAACAACTTGGCCTTGATCATACCAAGTATAAATTGAAATAGTGAGAGGTTTTGAGCAGGCTTTCAAAACTCTATTACAATACCCTAACTACGTTAAAGAACATTCCAAGATTCTTAATAACTGCTGTTTCCTAGCCTTGCTTACGTCAAAGGTCTGACATTTACGTAGATACATATTTAGTAGATATTAGTAAGGATCTGCAAAATGTTGAAAAAAAATTACTTTTCTTGGATAAAACTTCAGATGAAGCATTCTCTAAGTTGTTAGCAGGCATGCACCAAGTTGAGGTCCTTCTTTCCAAAGTAGAGACATGTTGGTGTCTTCTTGGGTTTATTGATTATGCAGATCCACAACTGCCTAATCTTGGGTTCAGGGTGAAGAAAGGAAAATTCCTGCACATAGCATATTTACTTAAACAGAAACATGGAATGAAAGCCCTCATAAGAAAACAGAAGGCTGGCTGGTTGATCTTTGCAAAGTATTTTCTGCAGGGAAGAAATCACATAATATATTCAAGATGTCAGAGGTTAGCCATAGTGCACGTGAATCATGCTGTGAATGCTTCACCTTTCACTTTTACAGCTGTAATTAGATTACAGAGTTTTTATTGCCATTTCAAATTCTTCCCTTATAAGTTGCTCACTACCCCACAATGGGTGTTTCCCCCCCCCCTCCTCACACTTAGAGCCCAATGTATTTAATTTTTGCTCCTATGATGCTGGATTAACTTTGAAGGATTGTTGAAGTCAGAAGTCAGTCACCCTTGCCCTCCTAATGGGATCTCACTGCTGGTACATGACCTTGAAGTGTAATATATACAATCAGCTATATTTATTGGTAGTGGGAGTTAGGCGGGAAGTAAGAGCAGCTGGATTGCATAAACATCAAGAGTCCATACGTCCTGCCCACAGTAGCCATGACATGTTTAGACTAGTGCAGCCCACTCCAGCAAAACTTTCTTCCTACTCCTGGTATGTGATGAACTGATAAGGAGATGCTACCTTTGAGGACCCCAAAGGTTATGAGAGAGGATACAGTGTAGAAAAATTGTTTGCAGATTGTCAGGACAAAGGGGCATCTCAAAGAGCTGGAGAAAACTTGCTGGCAGCTTCTTTTAGGTAAACAAGGGCACGTCAAATAGATTCTAGAACAGAAGCTCATGGAATAACAGTACTACTCTCCCTTTATAGTTGGAGGGTGGGGGCAAATCCCAATGTGTCCATGTGCATATTTACCCATAGGCTCTCAAGATAGCTATGGAATTAGCCATTTCACCACAATTCATAAGGACTTAGGCAATGCTAACTCTAATGGTGTATGCAAACACACATGTATTGAAACATGCGTGCACATTGATCATCCAAGCATTTTAGACACTACAATGATCTTAGCACTCTCAGGTTTCACTTATTTTTAGTACCATGTCTATATATACAGTGGAAGTCTGACAATTTCATAAAACTCTGTAAATAAAGGTAGCATGCTTTGAAGGACTAATTTGATAGCACATAGTGGCTCATACTACGTCGATGTATTGGGTCCATCGTCCTATCGATATTGGTAATCTTAGAGAAGCACATTTTAAGTAAATGCTAACAAATGGAGCTGTTAAGTATTATATAATGGCAAAACCCTATTAGGTTTTATATCCTGCCATTTTTGGAATAGTCCCAAGGGTTTTAAAGGATACTTCTAGAGAACTATCAACATTTTTGCTTCTCAATCCTTGGGGTCATTTGAAGGTGACTTAAAATAATGTGGATATGCACATCATACATACCCATTGTGCTGTTTCTTTTGGGGTAAGCAATGTTTCTTCATTTCTGCCAACATTCCCTCATTTCAATTTATTCTCAGACACCTTTATCACTTTTATTTTTAATTCCATTCACTGAATGGGAAGCGCCTCATTCAGCCCTGTTCCCCCATTTCCAGAACAATTTTATTTTCACCAAAAATGATCTATATTTTTATACCTCTTTTAATATGAATTGACCCTTGCTTGGTTTGACCACCTTCTTCACAACTGTCTTTTTTTCCCTGTTTATACTTTATAATTTTCTCATATTCATTTTTGCATTTTTATAGCACTCATTCTCTTTAGAGCAAGCATATCCAAAGTCCGGCCTGAGGGCCAATTGTGGCCCGTTTTCAAATTTTGAGCTGCCCGCAGCCTCTTCTCCCTGCTGGCTCAGCCTGTCACTCATCCCCGTTGGCTGGCTTTTTTTCCTTCACTGCACATTAATGTTAATGGTTCAAAGAATGTCAGGCTGAATGGTTGGCCCCACACATTTTCATCTCTTCAAATCTAGCCCTCCTTGCAAAAAGTTTGGACACCCCTGCTTTAGAGGCTCTTTTGTTCATCCACAATTTCTTTCAATTCATTCTACCAAGCTTATTTCCCATAAACATAACTCCACACATTATTCTTTTCCCTGGACTTCAAGCAATTTATTTCCACCTTTCATTAATCCTAATGAAGAAATACATTTGCCATGTATTGGCAAGATATATGTTTGTTATCTTGAATTATTCATGAAGTAAATAAATGTGGGATAAAAATCTAATAAAAATGATTCAACTCATTAAGATCAGTCTTCCCCCCCCCCCCTGTTCAGTCTCCCCCCCCCCCTGTTAATTTATCAGACACACATACTTACTTTTCTTTCTATTGGCACACAAATGAATAACAAAAATTTCTGGTCATCCTGCATAAACAAAAATCTCTTGATATTGAGGCCATTCAAAAGGAAAAAGAGAAAGCATTTCCCATACAGTCTAGACTAGTCCTCTGTTGAAGAGGAGGAGGACATGTTCAAATTCTTGCCACCTTCAAACTCACTGCTTTGTTTGAGCTACTGAGGAAAATTGGAGGTCCTGAAACTCAAGAACAGAAAAGAGAGTTGAGACAAGAATTCCATCCAATCAGGAAACATCTCTCTCTCTCTCTCTCTCTCTCTCTCTCTCTCTCTCTCTCTCTCTCACGCACACACACACATATATACTACACACACATATATACTACACACACACATGTATACACACACATGTACACACACGTACACACACGTATACACACATACATCAGAGGTGGTATTCAGCAGGTTCTGACCAGTTCTGAAGAACCGGTAGCGGAAATTTTGAGTAGTTCAGAGAACCAGTAAATACCACCTCTGACTGGCTCCTCCCCCATGTATTCTCTGCCTCCCGAATCCCAGATGATCGGGAGGAAATGGGGATTTTGCACTAACCTTCCCCTGGAGTGGGGAGGGAATGGAGATTTTACAGTATCCTTCCCCTGCCACACCTACCATGCCATGCCCACCAAGCCACGCCATGCCCACCAAGCCACACCATGCCCACAAAGCCGGTAGTAAAAAAAATTGAATCCCACTACTGACACACACACACACACACATATACATCTCAACATTCCAGCTATATCACCACCTGTTGGAAATCAGTAAGGTCAGCTCTCCAACACTATAAATGTTCCAGAGATCTGGAACTGCTTTCAAGATAATGAATTCTCTTGAGCAAGTGCTAACTATTTCAGGATAAAATGTGTTTTCCACCAGTGTTGGAAATTTTCCAATCCATATAAAGGAAAACGAAAAGCATAGCATAATGATCTGAGACAGTTTTTAGAATAAGCACCATGATTGATACCATGCCTTTCAGAGATTTGAGGTGATCTCTCTCATATTTTCAGTCTGTGTAACCAATGGCCACAATGCATGTAGTAATTAAACCCAGTTGGAAGCAATGAGGAAAACTGCCATATATCCTAGAAACAGGTAGTAGATGATAAACTGTTTCTATCCTTTTGCCAATGAGTAAGCATCCCTTCAGGCAATCCCTTCCTGTGAATTTGAGCACCTTTGAGCCGCAATTCTTCATTCAGCCAATCTATGTTTGAAAGAAGTAGACAACTCAGAAATATATAAGAGCTGTAACAATTATGGCTACATGAAAATATGTGTAAATATTCAGAAACAATTATGAAATGAATCAATGTAAGTGTTCTTACTGTCAGTGTTCTTACTGGACATTGACTCATGGACCCAGTTCTCTGGAACAAAGTAGACGTGCCCTTTTATCTGAACAGAACCTTCCTGTCTGGAATGTGTGGTGATTAAGATAAAGAATTTCACATGGGCCACAAAGTAACTCAGAGTCCTGGTCTTGTAAAACATGCTATTTCCTCCATTAATTACGTCCATGTGGAGTTGTAACCAAGTAGCTGGAACAAATAAACCTCAACCTTTCCCTTAAAAAAATAACACATTTCACTTCATTTGAATAAGAGGGTTGAACTCATTAAAAACTTTATGAACTCAAAAGCTTTTGCTCACCTTCCCTGCTCCATCAGCCCCGTTTCACACAGATTCACCACCACATGGAGCATATGTTAGCTCATTAATACCTTACTATTCTTCCTTAGTGGAACTTTTGTTCTTGAAAGCTGTATTGATAGGCATCGGATAGAAAGAAGTACATTTATCCATGACGAGTGAAAGAAAGTTGAATAAGTTGAATTTAGTTTCCAACCAGCTTTAGTTCTCGGTGCACTGATCTACTGTGATATGTAGCAGCATGGTTCATTCATTATTCCCTTTTTCTGAGAGGATAAAAGTCCTCTAATAAAGACGTTTCTAAGAATAGAGTAAGATTTTAGGTTTGTTTCCCTATATCTTTTATGAATGACTTTGAAGATGCAGGGTTTTCAAAAATTTCATCTCAACCTCTATAGAACATTGCATATCAGATAATAGATAACAGAGTACAGAGTTGGCAGGGACTTTGGAGGTCTTCTAGTCCAACCCCCTGCACAAGCAGGAGAACCTATACCATTCCATAAAAGTGGCTGTCCAATCTTCTCTTAAAAGACTCTAGTGATGGAGCAGCCTGTTCCACTGGTTAATTGTTCTCACAAATTTCTCCTTAGTTCTAGGTTGCTTCTCTTCTTGATTGGTTTCCATCCATTGTTTCTTGACTTGCTTTCTGATTCTTTGGAAAATAAATTGACACCCTCTTCTTTGGGCAGCCCCTCAAATATTGGAACACTGCTATCGTGTCACGCCAGTCCTTTTTACTAGGCTAGACACACTCAATTCCTGCAACCATTCTTTATATGTTTTAGCCTCCAGTCCCCAAATCATCTTAGTTGCTCTTTCCAGAATCACTACAATAGCCCCAGTTACCCTACTCACAAAAATAGTGAATTTACTAGTACCTTTTTCGTGTCGTCTTGTTGGACAATATTTTCCTCAATGACATTTCAGAAACATTAATATTAATATTGCATTACATTACCCAAGTTGCAGGAGAGAGACAGAACATGGATAAAGATAGTCCTCAAATAGCAACTTCCTACTTTAGTGATTGCTTGTGGTTACAATGGTGCAGTGGTGGAATTCAATATTTTTTTTACTATTGGTTCCATGGGCATGGCTTGGTGGGCATGGCAGGGAAAGGATACTGCAAAATCTCCATTCCCTCCCCACTCCAGGGGAAGGATACTGTAAAATCCCCATTCCCTCCCTACTCCAGGGGAAGGATATTGCAAAATCTCCATTTCCATCCCACTCCAGGGAAAGTGTTAGATTGGGTAATGGAAAGGCACACTCAGGCTAAAGGCAACAACAGCTCTTTATTGTAACAGAACAAGTATGTACAATCCAGCGAAGGTTGAGTCTGACAGCAGCCCTTTTATAAGGGAGCTGTCAGACCCTTCAACCAATGAGATTAAATGTCTGTTTCCGCCAGAACAGAGGACCTTGGTGGAAACCATTATAACTGAAGCTAGTATCTAACACCCCTCCCCTCTTAGATGGGATAATCCTACTGGTCACATAGTCACGCAGGTAGGTGGGCTTTTTGGTAGCTCTGCCAGACCTGCACAATTCAGTCGGAGGGTGTTCTTCGGACAGGTCGGTCAGACCTGTTTGCTCTGCAGCTCTGCTTGGTGGAAGCTCCTGGAACCTTTCACAGGCCGCAACTGGAACTTCTAGAGCCGGTTCGCTTGGAGCTCACCGCAGGCCTGCAACACAAGTAGCTAAGTATCCCGGTGACTTCAGGTTTGAATTGGCTGTGGAAGGAGTGACTTCGTGCTCCTTTTGGGTAGGGCTTTGGCTAACTAGAGCAGGAGTTACCTCTACCTCTGCCTAAGAGTGGAGTTGGAGAGGTGGCCACAAAGTTGGTCAACGTTCCTTCTCCAATTCCAACCGTCCTTGAGCTCTACGATATAAGAGCAAGGCCCAGTGATGCCTATCACTGTGGAAGGAATCCACAGAGTTCCCCCAGCCTAGTTGTTGGTGTGAATCCCCTGTGCTAAAGTTCCGAATTTTGCTTGTGGAGTCAGGGGGCAATGCGGCAGAATAGTTTGGGTGTTCCGGTCTAAGTGGGACCTTAGTCAACAACCTATGAGAAGCTCGGAGGGGCTTCTCCCTGTAGTGGCACTGGGTGTGATATGTTGAATTAGCAAATAGTGGTCAACCCATGTTTGCCAATCTCCTGGGCCCATCCTAGATAAGGCCTCTTTTGCAGATCTCACCATTCTCTCCGCCTGACCATTGGAAGCTGGATGGAATGGCGTGACCAGGCCATGTCTGATTCCCTGTGCTGCTAAGAAGGTCTCAAATTACATGGCCATGAATTGGGGTCCATTGTTAGAAACCAGGACATCGGGCAGGCCGTGCATGGAGAAAAGTCTCTGTATTACCTTGATGACCGCTTCTGCCATAGTGGAGGTCATCAGGACTACCTCTTGCCATTTTGAGTAGGCATTAACAACTACGAGGAATGTCTGGCCATGAACTGGGCCAGCAAAATCAATGTGCACCCTCGACCATGGTGCTTGAGGTCACTCCCACTCCTTAGCGGGTGCCTCTGGGGGAGCTGGTCTGGACTCCTGGCACAGTGTGCAGGTAGCCACCCATTCTTTGATCTCCCTGTCCATGTTAGGCCACCACATGTAACTCCTGGCCAAAGACTTCATCCTGACAATTCCAGGATGTCCTATGTTTAAAGCCTCTAATACTGCAATGCGCAGTTTGGGTGGAACAATGACCCGGTCCCCCCACAGCAAACAGCCAGTAACAACAGACAATTCATCTCTCTTACAATAGTACATTTTGTCTCAGGGATAGGGTCTGCAAGAAGTTCTGGCAGCGGGCAGTGACTCAAAGCGTCAGCATGCCCCAAAGTGGAGCCAGGTCGGTGGATGAGATGATAGGTGTAAGCTGCTAGGAAAATAGTCCATCTGGTCATCCGCGGCAATAATGACACAGGAGTAGTTTGGTCCCCAGCCAGCAAGCCCAGTAGCAGTTTGTGGTCTGTAATTAGTTTGAAATCATGGCCATAGAGATACTCATGGAACCTTTTTACCCCAGCCACTGCAGCCAAAGCCTCACGGTCCAGCTGGCTGTAGTTCCGCTCAGCAGCGGACAAGGTCCCTGAGTAACAGTCTTTGGAACAGTCCATGGGCGATACTAACTCCAAATTGCAGGCAGTGACATTTGACTGCACCCTGTGCATCACAATGGTTTGGGCCTCTGTCATAGCACCATCTACAGGCAATTGTTAGTATGCCTGCGCCATGTCCAATTTAGTGAATACTTTGCCAGAGCCTAAAGAATGTAACAAATACTGTACAATGGGTACATGGTAAGCACTTTGTTGTAATGTTTTATTGATTGTGCATTTGTAGTCCGTGCAGATGTGGACAGACCTGTCAGATTTGACAGATGTCACTATAGGGGTCTCCCAGCGTGCATGATCAATTGGCTCTAGGATTCCCTGGCCTATGAGCTTGTCAATTTACAGATCAATTTTAGGGTGGAGAGCGAAAGGTACTCTCCTGGGTTTTATCCTTATGGGGGCTATGTTGGGGTCCAAATTAAAAGAGATTGGAGTCCCCACATACTTACCCAGACCGGTGCTGAAAACATCCTCAAACTCCTTAAAAATTGCTTCAGCGCTCTTGTCTTTCAAAGCGTTTATACCGGTCACTTCTAGGTCCAGGACTTCAAACCAGTCGAGCCCCAGGAGGCTCTGCAGGTCGCCGCTGACCAACCTCACTGGGAGCTGGCCGCTGTAGTTTTTGAATTGCACCTGGAAGGTGCCTTGGCCCACGATAGGGACTCGGTTCCCCTGGTAATCACAAAGGCGGATGTTAGGGGCGTGTAGATGCTGCTTCTTCAGCTAGGGATAGCCTGCTTGAGTGTAGACCATGGCAGGATGGTCAGTGATGACCCCGTGTTGATCTCCATCTTGCATGGAGAGTCCTCGATGAGGACTGTGACCTTCAGCTTTTTTGGCTGCCTAGTGCGGACTTGGCCGATTGAGGTGTGGTAGGTGACTCTGGTGTCGCCTTCTGTTCACCATGGTGGCAGCTGCCATGCCCCTTGGTTGGACATCTGCTGGCGGTTAGGTATGCTTCTGGGCTTCCAGGTTGTAGCCGGGCGATCGCTCCTGCAGACCTTGGCGATGTGCCCCTTGCGTTCACAGCATTGACAGATGGCATTGTGGAAATGGCAATGTGCTCTGAGGTGGTTTCTAATGCAGCTGGCGCAAGGCGGGAAACACGGTTCAAATTTTCATGCCAGCTTGGTGCGATCACTGCGCATGTTGTAGCTGTTACCTTTGCCCTCTGAGCCTTCAGGCTCTGTTGCCTCACGACGCATGCCTGTACTCTTCTGCACACTCTTTGGACTATTTTGGCGCTGCAAGGTTTCTGTCGATTTAATTGAAGACTCAGTAGCCCTGGCTTCGTCTAGGGCAGTGCTTCTCAATTATTTTCTGTCATGCCCCCCCCTAGGAAGAAGAAAACATTTCGCGCACCCCGCACGACTGTAAATAGTATTTTTGTGCCCCCCCGCGCTCTAAGCTTTGGAAACTCTCACCTTTCCTTACCACGGAGCCTTGGAAACTCTCCAGACAGAGACGCATCCTTGACGCCCGGGTTTCGCTTCTCTCCACCGGGGCCCTGCCTTACTCCCCACCCATTTAGCCGGCACTAGATCCGGTTCCTGTATGGCTCCAGCGGCCGATAAAGGTTCCGGGTCGGAGGCCTGATAAATGGGTGCCGCCGCTGGCCGTGGGAGGAGCAGTCGCCTTGTTGTGGCTGCCCGAGATGGATAGGCTTGAGTCGCGACTGTGAGGGCCGGTCGGAAGAAGGAGAAAGAGAAGGGGCGGTTGAGGGAAGAGAGACGCGGGCGGGCTCAGCGATCCTGACGGGCAAACGAGCCCCCCTTTACAGAGCCTTGCACACCCCCCCTGGGGGGCACGCCCCACTATTTGAGAAACACTGGTCTCGGGCAATTTGGAGAGTAAGATTAGTTTTTGCTAATAACCTCCTCTGCAGCCCAATATCCCTAACATTGCATATGATACGGTCAAGTAGTAGTTCATCAAGATCTCTAAACTCGCAGTACGCTGCGGCCTTTCTGAGCACCGCAATGTATTTGTTGATAGATTTCCCTTCTTTTTGGTTACGGATGTTGAATTCATGCCTCCGGATGTATTTAGACAGTCTGGGAGCATAGTGTGTCCTCAGTGTCTGTTGTAGAACCGACCAAGCAACCCATTTAGAGTGGCTTTGGCTCAGACAAATCCTTCGCCGTCTCAAACACCTCTGGTCCGCAGTAGCTCAGGAACATATTCTTTTTCCAGCCTTCAGAAAGGCCCATGAGGTCATTGGCTTCAAGGAAGCAATCCAACCTCATCATGTAGGATTCCCAGTGTTCGGTGGTTGGGTTGTATGGAGTCGGTGGGGCATGCATTGTCATCTTGTGTTCCTGAGCGCATTTGAATTTGTCGCTCAAAGATGGCCACTCGATGCCGTGCCATGCTCCGGGCTGGATTGACTTGCTGGATTGTCATGGTCTTTTTGTCTGCCTAGTTGCCTTCTGATCCCATCCTCATTGCCAGTGTTAGATCGAGTGAATGAAGGCACACTCAGGCTTCAGAATAACAAACAGCTCTTTATTAGCACAAATCAACTATGTACAATCCAGCGAAGGTTCAATCTGACAGCAGCCCTTTTATAGGGAGCTTTCAGACTTTTCAACCAATCAGATTGAATCTCTGTTCCCGCCAGAACAGAGGACCTTGGTGTAAACCATTACCAATGTTTCTGGTATCTAACAAAAGCCATCAATACTTGGGGCGTATCTATGATACAATACATTGCTGGAATTATTAAGTGGATGCAAGCTGAATTAGAGAGCTTGGACTCAAAAATAAGAAAACTGATCATTATCCATTATGCACAGTAATATTGACAAAGTATTCTTGTGACATAGAAATGGAGGCCGAGATTTACTTCAAGTCAAACAAACTGGCAAGGAAGAAAAGCATGCATTGGCTGATTATGTAAAAAACAACCAAAAGCAACAGATGCAAGTTAAAAATTGGAACATACAGAATATAGGGGAAACAAATCATGAATACCAATATAATATAATAAATACATGAACAGTATGCAGGCAAGGAAAAGTTTTCCATGATCAATTTCTACAAAAGATTGAGACGAAAATGGATAAAGGCTTAGAACATTAAAAAAAGAAACTAAAGGCTTGATTTTGACTGTTCAGGAGCGAGCTATTTGAACAAATGTAATCATGGCCAGAACTAAAAAGACATCAAATGATCAAAGTGCAGATTGCACATAAAAGCAGAAGAAACCATATACTCAGCTCATGCAAGAAGATCGCATACGCTGATTACAAGCAATGACATAATGCAGAGATCAGAATGACTCATTGGAACATCTGTAAAAAATATCATGTGGTAGTAATGAAAAATTGGTGGGAACATAGAGTTGAAAACATAGTAAAAAATTGAGCAGGTTATAATATTGGTGGCTATCTAGATAAAAATGATAAAGTCTTGGCTCATAACATATCCATTTTAACTGTGGTTGAAAAGAAAAAAGTGTAGATATTGATGTGGCAGTATCACAGGATAGTAGAATAGAAGACAAAGAATTGGAGAAAATCATACAGCATCTTAAAATTGAAATGGAAAAATTATGGCATAAAGCAGTCATGGTGGTCCCAATCATTATTGGCACACTGGATACCATAACAAAAAATCTTGGACAGCACTTAGAACACCTGCTCATTGACAGAACTAAACTATCACTTGTCATTTACAAAAGGCCACTCTGCTAAGCTATGCACATTTACTACACTGATACATTATGGCATCCTAAGTTCTTGGGAGGAACGTGATGCATGGCCAATATCACTAAAGAACTGGTAACTGTGATTTCACATTGTTTTATTAATAATAATAATAATAATTAATAATAATAATAATTAATAACAATGATTATTAATAATAATAATAATAATAATAATAATAATAATAATAATAATAATAAGAAGAAGAAGAAGAAGAAGAAGAAGAAGAAGAAGAAGAAGAAGAAGAAGAAGAAGAAGAAGAAGAAGAAGAAGAAGAAAAAGAAGAAAAAGAAGAAGAAAGAAATAACTTGCTTCCTGTAGAACAGAAAGGATGCTGCAAAAATTCAAGAGGAACAAAGGACCAACTGCTGATTGACAAGCTAATCCTAAAGAATTCAAAGAAAAGACGAACCAACCTGTTCATGGCTTGGATAGACTATAAGAAAGCATTTGATTCAGTTCCCCATAGCTGGATCAAGAAAAGCCTGAAAATCTTTGGCATCAGCAGCAACATACAAAAATTCATGGAAACTTCAATGAACCTCTGGAAAACGAAGCTTATAGCTAATGAAGAAGAACTGGGTGAAGTTGAAATTAAACGAGGCATTTTCCAGGGCAATTCCCTTTCACCCCTAATTTTTATACTCTCAATGATACCACTGACAATCATTTTGAAGAAGATGAACTGTGGATACGAACTTGCAAAGAAAGGACTGAAAATCTTGCACTTGGTGTACATGGATGATTTGAAGCTGTTTGGTAAAACAAAAGCTGAACTGAGTTTATTAGTTGAAAGCACAAAAGAATTTAGCCAAGACATTGGTATGCAGTTTGGAATTGACAAATGTGCAACAATGGCAACCAAAGCAGGCAAGGTCATAGAAGATGATGGAATAGAACTTGAGAACGAAGAAATGATAAAGGCAGTAAAACCAGAAGAAGGCTACAAGTACTTGGGGATTTTAGAGGCCTCTGACTTAATGCATAATAAAGTCAAGGAATTAACTTCAGCCAAGTACATTCGACGAATTCACAAGATTTTAAAGTCCAAATTGAATGGAGGAAACATCATAAAAGCCATAAATACCTGGGCTATACCTGTGATTCGATACTCTGCAGGAATAATTGACTGGACCCAGTTGGAGTTGGACAATTTGGACAGAAAAACAAGGAAGCTTATGACAATGAATCATGCTTTGCACCGTAAAAGTGATGTTGACCGATTGTATCTACCAAGAGCAGAGAGTGGTCGAGGACTCCTACAAGTAAAACAGACTGTGGAAGAAGAAAAACACAGCTTGAATGATTACATCCAGAAAAGTGAAGAACCAATGATTAAGGAAGCAAATAAAGGAGGCCTTTTAAAGACAACTTTTGGTTATGGGGGATTTCAACCTGCCGTCGACGGGAGCAGCATCCGAGGTGGCTCGGGAGTTCATGGCTTCCATGACAGCCATGGGCCTGACCCAACTAATTCAGGGCCCCACACACGAAGGTGGCCACACACTGGACCTTGTTTTTGTATCTGAGCAGTGGACGAGTGATCTGGGAATAGGGGATTTAGATATTACTCCCCTGTCATGGTCAGATCACTCATGTCTCCGGCTGGACTTCCCTGGCGCTACCCCCCACTGCGAGGAGGCGGAGCCAGTTTGTCCAACCTGGTACCGCCCCAAGCACCTGATGGAACCAGATAGGTTCCAGACGGAGCTTGGGCCATTACCTGTAGCCCTGACCCGCGCTCGGTCGGAGGACCTAGTGGCCGCCTGGAATAGGGCGACGGCTGGGGCCTTGGACCGGGTTGCGCCTTTGCGACTTCTCCTACGGCAGCGACCCACCCGGGCTCCTTGGTATACCGAGGAGTTGAGGGTGATGAAGCGCCATAGGAGACGTCTAGCGAGCAGGTGGAGGTCCTCACGCTCCGAGTCTGACCGAACACAGGTAAGAGCCTATTTACGGACCTACCTTGTGGCATTGAGAGCGGCCAAATGTAGACACTGTGCCGCTCTTATTGCGTCTGCGGATAACCGCCCTGCCACCCTGTTTAGGGTGACCCGCTCCCTCTTGGTGCAGGAGACGCGGAGGGCACCCTTACAGGGAAGAGCAGAGGAGTTTGGAGAATATCTGCAGAACAAAGTCGCTCAGATCCGAAGCGGATGGGCCCCCTCCAGTGGTCTGGACGGGCCGTCAACAGCGAGTCTTGTGAGTCCACTCTGGGAGGAGTTTGACTCTGTTGCCCCCGAGGATTTGGACAGGTTGCGTGGACGGCTGCGACCCACCACATGTTCATTGGACCCGTGTCCCTCCTAGCTGGTACTGGCATCCTGGGAGGTGACACGAGGCTGGCTTCTGGGCCTGGTGAATGCCTCGCTGGGTGAGGGATCCTTACCAACTGCCTTGAAAGAGGCGGTGGTGAGGCCCTTACTCAAGAGGCCTTCACTTGACCCAATGGAGCTAGCTAATTATCGTCCAGTCTCCAATCTTCCCTTTCTGGCGAAGGTTGTTGAGAATGTGGTGGCGCAGCAATTTCCACGTCACCTTGATGAATCCGACTATCTAGACCCACGCCAGTCCAGCTTCCGACCCGGGCACAGCACAGAGACAGCCTTGGTCGCGTTGGTTGATGATCTCTGGAGGGCCAGAGATAGAAGTTGTTCCTCTATCCTGGTCCTATTAGATCTCTCAGCGGCTTTTGATACCATCGACCATGGTATCCTACTGCGCCGGCTGGAGGGGATGGGAGTTGGAGGCACCGTTCTATGGTGGTTCGGCTCCTACCTCTCCGGCCGGATGCAATATGTGTTGACAGGGGGGCAGAGATCGACCCTGAGGCCACTCTCTTGTGGAGTGCCGCAGGGGTCGGTCCTCTCGCCCCTTCTGTTCAATGCATATGTGAAGCCGCTGGGCGAGATCATCCGTGGTTTTGGGGTTGAATACCATCTGTACGCTGATGATACCCAGCTGTACATTTCAACCCCAAGCCACCCCAACGAGGCTGTCGAAGTGATGTCCTGGTGTTTGGAAGCCGTCGGGGTCTGGATGGGGGACAACAGACTCAAACTCAATCCCTCCAAGACTGAGTGGCTGTGGCTACCTGCACCTCGGTTCAGCCAGCTGACTCCATCGCTGGCCATAGGGGACGAGCAATTGCCCCCTGTGGAACGGGCGCACAATTTGGGCATCCTCCTAGATGCCCGGCTGTCAATGGATGACCATGTGGCAGCCGTGGCAAGGGGGGCGTTCCACCAGGTTCGCCTGGTGCGCCAATTGCGCCCCCTACTGGACTGGGATGCCCTACGCACAGTCACTCATGCGCTGGTGACGTCTCGCCTAGACTACTGTAATGCTCTCTACATGGGGCTTCCCTTGGGACGCGCCCGGAGACTGCAGCTAGTCCAGAACGCGGCCTCGCGGGTTGTCATGGGGAGTTCCAGATACTCCCACGTAACACCACTCCTGCACGAGCTGCACTGGCTGCCTGTGGTTTTTCGGGTGCGTTTCAAGGTTCTGATTACCATCTTTAAAGCGCTCCATGGCATAGGACCTAGTTACTTGCGGGATCGCATCCTCCCACATACATCCCTGCGACCAATCCGCTCTCACAGGGAGGGGCTTCTCCAGGTGCTGTCCACTAGGCAATGCCAGCAGGCGGCGCCAAGGAATAGGGCCTTCTCTGTGATGGGCCCAACCCTCTGGAATGACCTCCCCCCCGATATTAGAACCACCACAGACTTCTGCTCCTTCCAACAAAAATTGAAGACTCACCTGTTTCGATTAGCTGGCCTGGCATAATTATAACTGTTACAACTGTTACCTCCTGGAAATATATTCTCAACTGGTATTTTAAGGGTATTGTTTTAAATCTAATTGATTTTAGGGCTTTTAGAGCCATATTCATATTCTTCTGTACAGTTCTTTTAATTTTTTTAACCTCCTCCATATGCATATTTATATCTATATTTATATTTGTATTTATTATCTGTTATTTGCTGTGTGGACTTTACACCGCCCCGAGTCCTCTTTGGGAGAGGGGGCGGTCTAGAAGTGCGAAGAATAAAATAAATAAACTAAGTCAAAAGCTGAATATAGGAAAGAAGTAATTGAGAAGCGAGCTGAAAATTGGAAAAACAAAGCTATGCATAGCCAATACTTGAAAAGTATTGAAGGCAAAGCTGACCAAAAGCTAACTTGGAACTGGTTAAGATCAGGAGCACTGAAAAAAGAAACAGAAGGCTTTATTTTGGCAGCTCAAGAACAAGCCGTAGCCACAAACTACATGAAGGCAAAAATTCAACATGTTACCACCAACAGCAAATGTCGCCTCTGTAATGAGAAAGACGAGACAGTCGACCACTTGATCAGTGGGTGCAGCAAAATTTCACAAACTGACTACCTACAACGCCATGACTGCGTTGCTAAGATCATTCACTGGAAATTGTGCCAAAAGTTTGGATTTGAGTACAGCAAAAACCACTGGGACCATCAGGTTGAGAAGGTTTTAGAGAATGAGAAAGTCAAGATCTTGTGGGACTTCAGAATCCAGACTGACAGGCACACCTGACATAACAATAGTTGAAAAGAAAAAAGTATGGTTCATTGACATTGCAATACCTGGAGATGCACGAATTGAAGATAAACAGCAAGAAAAAATCACAAAGTACCGGGACTTGCAAATTGAAGTTGAGCGACTGTGGAAAAAGAAATCATGTGTTGTCCCGATTGTAATAATAATAATAATAATAATAATAATAATAATAATAATAATAATAATAATAATAATAATAATAATAGGAGTTATTTATTAAAAGGGAAGCTTAAACAAGGCTTAATAGATTAACTGTATTCCATTTTGTTTTCCCATCCAAGAACAGAAAAAGGACAAAAGGAAAATATCTAATTAAGTGCTCCTGTGGTCAGGTAACAGCACAAAACAATTCTGCAATGTAAATTGAAAGCCAGGTTGCATGTCCCCTGCTAAATCAACCAAATGCCAAGAGCACATGAGATATGGCAAACTCCCAAAGAATGCTAAGCAATGGCCAATACAAAAAAACCCCACTGTTTTTTCTCCTGTGGCAAAGGGCAACATGGACTTAGCAGTTGCCAAAGGTAATAGCCGAGGGATTTGGGGATCATTTTTCCTCTTGTGAGACTTTTGCAGTGAGGGCATGTATTTTTTTTCTAAGTATTAAAGTGGTTAACAAACAAAGTTTTTTTAAAAAAAATGTTCTAGAGTGAATCAGCAGAAAATCACATTTTCATGGCACAATGTTGCAGGCTCTATGTAACCCATGTGGATAGGTTTCCTAGCCCTAATTTCAATCTTTACAGCTTTTAGAAATCATCTAAATATTTATTTTTGTAATATGATAGAACAGGATAACAGTTAAAATATGGTAACATTAATTTAGTGGTTCAAATGATACCTGTGGTAAATATTAAAGGAGCATGCAGTATCAAAATTAGGAGCACCATTAAGAATCTAACTCATTTTGCTGGCAAAAGAAAGAGATTGTGTATCTTATAAATGAAATTAAAAAATGAATCAATACAGATATTCAAAAGAGAGAGAATTTGGTATAGTAGCTCAGGTGCTATTCTAGAAAGAAGACCGATTACCAAGCAATAATGAAACAGAACAGGAGAAATTCTAACTCTACATTCTAAATGTAAAATTTGAGAGAAATCTACCCATTGCTTGGATTGATACTGTCTTGTTTGAGTAGAAGACAAGTCCTAGGACCTAGGATCATTGATATAGCCAGTGTAAGAGTTTAGAACCAGAGATTAAATTAGGAAATACATTTAAATCAGGCTGGTAATAGAATCAGGACAGTTTATTATTTCTATTTTCCATGACTTGTTATTAACATAGTTTGTATTAACAAACATTACTACCTAAACATATTCAGAATAACAATATAACAGAGTAAACGGGTCAGAAAGAACCTTGAGTTGTATTTCCATAACCTGTATTTTATTTTATTTATTTATATGCTGTAAGACATCTGCAACTTTGGGGCATTTGAAAATTGTATAGATACATTAACAACACATCGCCACCCACCCACGCCATGTTAAGAAACCATGTACCACAAGAAAACAATTAGCCTTGCCCTCAAAGGGATAGTTGAGAATGTACTTAAGTTTTAGGAGGTTAAAGCTTAACTTTTATTTTGTACTTTGATTTTCTAAAGTATTCTGTATTTTCTTTTTATCTAAGACTGCTTCAGATGTACAGATCATACTTTTTGCTGCTACATTTCAAGGTTCACAGCAGGGTTTTTGTTTCTTAATACCTCTAGTTTCTATTCTTTTTAACTCATAATGAACTCTCATCTGAAAGATCCAAGGACTAATAAAAGAAAGTGTCTCCTTTTTCACAACGCTGCCTACTCTCAGTGGTTAGGAGGTGAGCAATCAATAAATTTTAATGCACCTCATTCAGTCTGTTGCAATGTAACCAGTACTAGTTCTTCAGATAGTTTTCTTCTAAGAATCTTTCGGCTGGGATTTTCAGAAAATAACAGAATAACAGTTGGAAGGGACCTTGGAGGTTTTCTAGTTGAACCCCCTGCTCAAACAGGAGACCCCATACCATTTCAGATAAATGGCTCCAATAATAGAGCACCCACAGCTTCTGAAGGGAAGTCATTCCATTGGTTTATTGTTCTAATCGTCAGGAAATTTCTCCTTAATTCTAGGTTGCTTCTCTCCTTGATTAGTTTCCATTCATTGTTTCTTGTCCTGCCTTCTGGTGCTTTGGAAAATAGGTTGACCTCCTCTTCTTTGTGACAGCTCCTCAAATATTGGAACACTGTTCCAATATTTAAATAAATGTCTACAAAAGGGGGATGAACTTCAGACTGTTCCAAAACCACAAACCTCATTAAGACGTCTTGTTATTTTCATTAGAAAGAAATGGAGAACAACCATGAGGTAATCTCTAGGGCTAAGCGGTAATAAGAAGGAGGTTATTTCATTGAGGGAGTAAGGCAGAAATCTCCATTTAAAACCACAAGAAATTATAAATACATTTTAGGGCTTTGCTCTCAGGGAACACAACTGTCAAACTATAGCTCACAAACTTCATATGAAATAAATCTAAGCATCTTTCCTCTTCGTCCTTTAAGGCAGCAGTATTGTTTCTGCATGTATAGCCAAGCCTTAAGTAATCACCATTGAAACTCATTACATACACATCACTTTCAGAAATGTGCTGATCACACTGTGTCCATTCATATTTTAGTTTATGGGCATGATGGATAGTTATTGGAGAGAAACCAATAATCATTTTTCTCATAATTTTCCCTTGATGTCAGTTATGATTACTTTTAATATTTCAGGCCAGGGATGGGCAGAGAAACCGGGACAACAACTGAGACTCCCAACTACAGGAGGCAATTGAGTGATAGGATGACTAGGTTTGGGGAGTTTAAGAGTGGGATGGGGAACTGAACATTCTGGAAGGCAAACTGCACCCATTCCAACTCCACCAACATCTGGGGGAAAAATGAGTGGAATTTGTGGCAGAGAATGTCTTTCAAGCCTCTCTAACCGGAATGCTCAGTTTTTTCTTGAACCATTTGCTTTTATTTAATTCACTGAATTCTCTCAAGTCAAACTTCCTCAGTCATGCATGTTTTAAAAGAAGGGAAGATAATTGCAGAATAGCTAGTCATTCTCACCTTTGTTAAGTTGTATATAACACCAAGTGGTTGTCTTTGAATCATGAATCTAAAGTAAAATAGCTGAAAGCAAATCAAGAATGTATTGGTTTCCTAGATATATAATCACCGTAAATAATTTCCCATTAATGTAAGCTAACTTAAAATCCCAATTCCTGCAATGAACCCCATGTGAGGTCATAACCACTCTCTTCACCTTAAAGCCTCCTGTTGTTCTCAGACCCTAGTCAACATTGGATCATGGATCTCCTTGCCAGGGCAAATGGAAAACCAGATATCAAAAGATTTAGCAATAGTGTTCCACCTGCCAGACTTTTGGTAATTTTTGTACCACATATGTGATTTTTCAGTTAGGTGGCCAATTATGGAAAGGGAGGGAGGGAGGGGGGAGGAAAGGAGGAAGACTCAATATGAATGCAAATTTAGACATTCTTTCCTACATTTTAAAAAGAAATGCAACTGTGTATAGCTCAATGTTATGCAGTAGTTTGATCAGAAAGCTTAATCTGTTTTCCTGATACCTTCCAGAACCACTCAATCCTATGGATCAATGCTATGGCCCAAATAGACACAAAGATCAATGTGTCTGTTCTCCTTATGTTTCTGATTTTAGCTAGACATTTCAGCCGGACAGAAGGAGGAAATGCTCTGTCTACTACTTTGAATTGAGTGAAAGGCAGGATACATGTATTATAAACAAGAAAACAGCTACCTTATTTCTTAATTCTGGAGTCAACTTGTCCCCAAACTCTCTCACTTCAGAGCCAGCTTCTTCTATGAAAGAAAGAATTTTATAAATAGGCTCTAAAACTCAAACAGTTCTTTTATGTGGGCATGTTCTACTTTGGGGAAATTTCTCCATTTGGGAGATATTTCAGCATCCAAATTCCTGGGTTCAAAGAGGTACAGTCAATGAACAGGAACTCAAGAATTAGGCCATAAGCAGTCCCAGAACAGGAGTGAGATATTTTGGGATAAGCACATGTGTGTTGGATTTAAATGTATATCCATTCTTTCTTTGTGTGCATAGGCATATATAGATTAAGAATACCTGTGCAATTTGGGGGCAAAATGTGAGAGGTTAAAATACACTACAGAATGAAAAAATATCCCATCTTTACAGCTCCTCTTTGAAAACGTTACTGAAAAATGGATGTCGTTAGCCAGAAAAGAGAAGTACAAATAGGGAAAAAGACATACTGAGAAATCGATACTTTTTTTGTCTGAATGCAGCTTGAATAGAATAATTAAATTTACCATAATCAGTAAAATGTGTGACTCAGTTTTATTGGAGCTGCTATTTCCCATTGCCTAATTTCCCTTGTGGGCTTTCAGTTTTAATTTAAAGATGAGTGAACACATAACTTTCTACATGCCAGCATGTGTATAGGCTAAAGACACATAAGGTTATGCGAGGAAATCAAAATATGGTTTATCCCAGTAGCCACACTAAGTACAAGTCTGAGCATGTTCCAGCATCATTCTCATACATATATATATATATATATATATATATATATATATATATATGTGTGTGTGTGTGTGTGTGTGTGTGTGTGTGTGTGTGTGTGTGTGTGTGTGTATGTATGTATGTATGTATGTATGTATATATATATATATATATATATATATATATATATATATATATATATATATATATATATATATATATATGTATATATGTATTTATGTTACAACCCCTGGTATGACTAAATATGGGAGGAAGGTCACTACTCCCTCTTTCTGTCCTTGGCTTATCACAAAGACCATGCAGGCAGAAAACCATATTTTTATTTTTACTGTTGCCTTTTTATATTTGTGTTGTAATTGTACTGATAAATAAATAAAGGGAGACTAGGATAGATCTATTTCGAGCTAATTAGCTCTCATCAGCTAGCCATACCCTTACTGGGATTTGAACCCGGGCTTAGGCAGAAGTCTTAGCCACTAAGCCACGGGCTCACTTCCTTATCAGTTGAGCCAGGGAAAATAGGTATGTATACCTAGGCATACCAGGGGTTGTAACACAAATATGTATATATATATACATATACACACACATATATATATACACATACATACATACATATATACATACACACACACACACACACACACACACACACACGTAAAGCTTCTCTCTCCCTCTCTCCCTCTTTCCCTCCCTCCCTCCCTCCCTCCCTCCCTCCCCCTCTCTCTCTCTCTTACACACACACACACACACACACACACACACACACAACTCCACAAGGAGCTTTTAAAGAGAAAGATAATCAAATTGTAATTCAAGGTATTCCTAAAGTCAAGTTCCATGAGAAGCAGGAATGATCTATAGCATGGGTGTCAAATTCGATTCCATCGTGTGACATATCACAATGTATCATGCCGTTTTTTGCCTTTGTGGAACCGGGGTGGGTGTGGCATGCGTGTTTTGCATCCAGCCCGCAGGCCACCAGTTTGACACCCCGGAATAGATTGTTTTACTATTTATTCTGGGGTTAGAAGTATTTTTGCCCCATATATTAATCCAAAAATCTCTCAAGAGGTTTACAACAATAACAAGTAAAATAATCAAATTATCCCCACCTTACCATCTAAAATGAGATGACACAATGAAACAAGACATCCCCAATTTTTATAACCCCCTAGTTGGAATGGAAGAAGGTGGGTGAGCCAAATGAAAAAGCCAGTTCTAAGTGACAAATAAGGAAAAGAAAGACATTGTTGGTTTCACAATAGGACTGGATGGTCTTTGGTCTCAGCTACTCATTCCTCCACCTGAATGGGGCAGCTCTCAAACCAAGGCTAAAAGATGCCCACATCTCACCAAGAAACAGATCTAGTTCAAAGAAATCTTCCATTTTAGAGGAATCTGGGGAGGAAATATTAAAGATATATATTAGCTTAAGAATAGCTGGAAAAAACGAGTCATTAAAAATCATACCTGGAACAATTCAGAGTTTGGGAGCAAGGGAAGGAGACTTTCCCTTCCTTTCTCTTCCCAGACAGAATGTTTTTTTTTTAATCTTCACAATTTACCAGCAATATATTTATCTATTGTTGTTTTCAAATTTTGGATTTGGGTTACCTAAATTCCTAAATGGCTTGACTAGGAAAACAAAACAAAGTATCTCAGAAAAAGCCAACAAGAGGTTACTTCTTTAATTCTACCAAGACAGTTGTGTTGATACAGTCTTCAGGTAGTGAGCTCAGTTCAAAATGACTTTTTTTACCTTGATGTGTTCTAAATTTCCCAACACATCCAGACACCCCTCCTACAGATGCTGCTATCATGTTTGACCGCTTATTTTTTCAGATTTATTATGCAAAGAACATGCCATTTCATCCAGTGTATATTTATGAAACACAAAGTGAAGAATCAGTGGAAATGGTTGGAATATTTTATGCATTAGTCTTCAGTTTCCTGTAGTTTTATCAAGCCTGCTTGGTTTATATTATGGGTGGTCAGATATTACGCTGGCTGAGTTTCAGAATAGAATAACAGAATTGGAAGGGACCTTAGAGGTCTTCTAGTCCAACCCCCTGCTTAGGCAGAAAAACCTATACCACTTCAGACAAATGGTTATCTAATCCCTTCTTTAAAAACATCCAGTATTGAAGGATTTACAACTTCTGGAGACAAATTGTTCCACTGTTCTAACTGTCAGAAAATTTCTCCTTAGTTCTAAGTTGCTTCTCTCCTTGATTAGTTTCCACCCACTGCTTCTTGTTCTATCCTCAGGTGCTTTGAAAAATAGTTTGTCTCCCTTTTCTTTGTGGCAGCCCCTGAAATATCAGGACACTGCTATCATGTCACCTCTAGCCCTTCTTTTCATAAGACTATACATATCCAGTTCCAGCAACCATCCTTTATATGGTTTATTCTCGAGTCCCCTAATCATCTTTGTTACTTTTCTCTCCACCTTTTCTAGAGTCTCAACATCTTTATTTACATTGTGGCGACCAAAATTGGACGCAGTATTCCAAGTGTGGCCTTACCAAGGCATATGCTAATCCCCTTGATCTCTGAAATGTAGTTTCAGCTATCAATAACTGAGGGCCAAGGACTCCTTACCTCTCCTTTAGAAAGTGGCATGAAACAGAGACCACAGATTCTCCCACAAATATGAACACCCAAATTGCACTTGTTTTCTTAGTGTAGTGTTAGTGTTTTAAAGACTGTGTTTGCTACTCCCTAACATTTTAGCAGGAAGAGCAAAGGGGAACAACATAGATGGGCAGAGTTATAGAATATATTATCCAACAGTTTTTAAGCATGACTAGATATCCTTTTCCCCAGAACTCAACTCCCACCTCTCTTTATTATCATTGCCAAATAATTTGAATTTAAACTTGACAGAGATACATTTGGCTCCCTTTTGTATGACACAGTCTAGAAAGCAAACCATCTTGTAATCTATGTTGAATCTAGACTCAACTACATTACAAGGGAGCTGCAATGTCTCTAGCCCTGTGGCTCTAGCGTTCATGTTTCGGATAATGGATTTCTCCCTCCAAATGAAGGACAATTGTTTTGGAGTAAGTGATAATTGAACTATGGTCTCTCCCCTCCCCCTTCAACCACCCATGTTATATTTTGTAAGCTAAATCTAGCATGTTAATCACATTGTTTATAGTCCAATTGTGGTGGAATTTATTATGGTCCATACTGAAACAGGCTTAAGGACAATTTGTCCATTGCTTCTACACATCTGGTTTGGTGTTTCCTTCTCGGATTAATTTGTACCACACTGTTCTTCACTTGGCCACATTCTAGTCTCACTGATTTCCCTGTATGGCAGCTACAGTGACATCTGTTTACTTACTTGGGAACTCATGGAACTGATACATTGGCGCTGGTTACAAATTAGTAGAATTCTTTCCAGATGCAGATGTCTTTAAGTATTCAAACAACAAGCCAAAAATCACTTAACTGTTTTGGCTATTTGTCTCTTTGCTGGTATCTCTCTCAGATGATGTAAACACAATTACCGGGGCAATGACCAGAACACTTAAGACATGTTGCTGTACTTGGCCTGGGGTGGAAAGGATCAAGCTGACAGCTCCCTTACAGAGTTGAAGCCAAATCCTGACAGCCCAGAAAGGAAAGGAAAAAAAGGGGGGGGGAGAGAAATGGACATGTTAAAAGCAAGCAGGTGTTTCGTCCAGACTGCTCCAAGTCAAGCCAAAAGGCTTTCAGAACAGGGGCTGCCACAAAACAGACCAGAGAGCTTCCAGATTTTACAAATGGCGTCCACCCAAGTAGCAAGTGCTGCTTTCTCTTGTTTTTGCAAACAGCAACGTGTCTGTTGCTTAGTCCCATAGGAAGCACAGAAAAGTGCCTTTTAAGCAAGTTGTAGGCCAGTGCCTTCTCCAATATAAGACAAAACCAATTATCACTCTTGACTTACCACCATTCATTTAGTGACTGAAGTTGCAAAAGCACTGGGGGGGGGGGGAAGGAAGTTATAACTGGCCCTCAAATTTATGACCATCATGGCATCCCCACATGATCAAGATTTGAGCACCCCGGCAACCGGCATGTAGGTACAACAATTGAAGCATCCTGTAGTTATGTGATCACCATCTGCAAACTTCTCATCTGGCTTCTAATGAGCAAAGCCAATGGGGGAAGCCAGATTTGCTTAACAACAGCGGTCAAAAGGTCACAAAACCGGTTGTGATTCGTTTAACAATTCCCCGCTTAGCAATGGAAATTCTGGTCCTAATTGTGGTCATACGTTGAGGACTATCTGTACAGTTTTAACAGAATCATGACACTGACCAGTCAAGCTTTGATTTGGTCTTGTGTCAGTGATAAAATCTGCCAGGGTATTGCCTTATCTCATTGGCTATGGAGTGGAATGCCTTAGACGATTTGTGCTTACTGCAAAACTTTACTGATGCATTCTGTTAAAGGTGTTTTTTCCAAAAGGTAACTGGACTTTCTTGGGTTTTTTTCCCCTTGGAAATGTCTCACTTCTTATCCTCGAAGCTTCTTCAATTCTAGAGAACTGAAGAAGCTTCTTGGATGAGAAGCAAAATGTTTTGAAGGAAAAAAAAAACAAGAAAGTCCCAGTTGCCTTTTGGAAAGCGCTTTTAGGACAATCATGATCTGGATGATTAGAGAATTTTCATAGACATTTACTTTATATACATACATACGCACACACACGTTTACAGTTTGTATTAGTTTATAATGCAAAAATAGAAAAGCAAATAGTAGGAAAAATAAGGGAGGGAAAGCAGAAAGGAGAAGAAGGGGGGGGGGGAAGAAAAAAACAGGTGTTGACTTACGACTCCCTCTGGTGCAGTAGAATAAAACAGTAACATCAAATCTCAACTTTTTACACAAATGGAGCTTTGCATGCAAGCAGAGAGCACTTGTGCTTGTGCACGAAGTTCCACTAGTGTGAGTGAAGAATACTTGAGTGAGGGTGCCTGTGGTCATGTACAAAGCTTTGCGCAAATGGATCTTTGCAAGTGAGTGTCCTCCACTCATGCAAGGGGAGCTTCACATATGAGCACAAGTGCCCCCTGCACAAGCACCCTTCATTCATGTGAGTGTAGCTTCATACATTTTTATGTATTTGTTTGTTTATTTATTTGTCAATAAGTACAAGGAAACAAGAACGAAGACATGTGGAAAAATGGCACAAATAAAGGGATATAAATGAGCAAAACATAGCCATAAACACATAAAAAAGGGTACATATAAATGGGACAGTCGGACAGGGATGGTAGGTATGCTGGTGGACTTACGCACACCCCCTTACATGAGCACAAGGGGTCCACTGCTCAGCAAGTGGAGCTTAGCCTGCATGCACAATTGCCCATTGCTCGTACGGCTCAGTTTCAAACAGGCCATGGCCCAGTAATGGGTTGCGGCAAAGGAGTTGGGGACCCCTGAGTGAGTGCTCTTCCTCCTGAACAGAATCCCATCAGGGCTAAAACAGTCTTTAACTGCGAACTGAATCTGTCCAGTTTAAGAATAAATCTTACTTCAGCAAAATCCTATGAAGTTCAGAAAACGTTCCCAAATTTGTTGACATCCCTTACTTAATGAGGACATCTTAAAAATATTTTGATCTCATCCTTAGTTTTCCCATGCAGAGATATAATGCTGTTTCCTTATCGCCTATTTAAAGGGGAAACCCCACATTATCTCTTCACCACTGACTGCCAGCAAGCAAATGAAAATTGGATGGGTGTATATTAAGGAAGTAAGAAGAGCTTTCCTAAGCATATCCTATTGAAGTACCCTGTTGTGCATTTAAAAGCAGTTGGGAAATTTTCTATTCTGAATTTGCAATGAGGTGAGCTGTGCAGCCATTCAAAATGGAACTTTCAAGAGTGGCATTAAATGTTAGTTTATTTAAAAAAAAACATTCATGAACAAAAGGCATGCTTGCAAAAAGAGAGAGAAAGAAAAAAACCAAATTCCTTTCCCCCCTTCATTCTTCATTGTTGTTTGACATTTGTAGTCTTCAATCACCAGAAGCCCTTTACCCTACTGTTTCATTTGATTAAATATGTGATATGTGATAAATTACTGGTTATCAAATATAAAAAGATCACCCAAACCTGTCCAGTTTTTCCATAACCACAAATACTTGTAATTTCAAAATCTAATTTAATGCCAGTTGAAAAATGAACATTTTTCATTATTTTTCATTATTAACAACCAATGCCAACTTCTTTCACCAAAATACCTAGATTTTATTTAAAGATAGTTATGACTGCTAAGTACAGTTCTGGCATAGTAGATGTAACATCAGCCCAAAGCAATTGCTTTAAACAAAAATAAAACAGGAACAAACTGAGAAAATAAGATGGAGGCTATGATGATGGTCTTTCCAGACACTAATTAATTAGCTCATTAAAACTGAAGTGGACGTGGCTCACTAGAAGTTGAACATGAATCCATTTAGAGGACCTGTATTGAAATAGCAAGTCACTGGAAAAGTAATTAGCTGATACCCTTCAACTTGCTACACTGACTCCATATGAAAGTGCTCGACATCACAGGCAGAGTGAGTGGGAAGAGAACAGATGTTCAAGAGATGTGGCAAGTCCAAAGTTTCTACAGGTTTGTACTGTCCAATGCATACTAGGCAACTTCATCAATTTGGTTTGAATACTGCATGTAGCCTCGATCTAGGAAAGTGGTTCCCCACAACCCATGGGATGGTTAAATGGATGGATGGATGGATGGTTGGATGAAACTTAGTCCATGGTTGGTTTCAGGCATCACTTTGGGACAAACTCTAACCATATAATGGTTCACTGTGACATATGAATCTGGACAGAACATTAGGTATGTTTGCAGCCTTGTGCTATGTATAAATAAGGTGGGATAAAAATCTAATCAAGAAAAGCAAAAGTTTCATGAATTTTTGCGCCAATAACATGCCTGTAAAGAACACCCCAGATTTTACCAACATTATTTTAACCATGATAGCTTCACAAAAGTTATTAACAAAGGGAAAGCTATATTATGGAGTGAATTCCTTCATTTCTGAACGTTAGAGCAGAGAATTGTAGACTGTGTGTTTGGAAGAGATGGAATAGATAGACTGGATCAAGTTTGGATGCTAAATGAGGCTGCGCTAGTAATTTGACTTACCAGCAGGGATATTTTATATTACACAATGCAATTTTCGCATTGCTTGAATTTTTGAGCTATGTGAAGGTTTAGGAACTGCACAGTTTTCTGTGGAATTTCACATTTTATGACAGGCTTAGATTTTAAAGGCACCGTCCTTGTTTAGGCTTACAAACAGTCCAAAAATAGCACTGCATTTTTATCTTTGCTGAACAGTAACTGCTACAGTCCATCGTGTTATCCACATATTTATATATCAGGAATAATACAAAACCTATGCACTTAGAAAAAATATATATCATACAACTCCTTTGAACTAACTGCTGCTTCAGTTACAGCATTTTTATACCACTCATTAAGTTCTTTAGGCAGTCTACAATTAATTAAAACCATAAAAGTTAGATGAAAAGCACAAAGCAAGTAGAAGCACATAAGCTCATTGGCTTATCCACAGCTACTTTACTTCTTCTTTGGGTTCCACTATCATGGCTTGGCATCTGAGAATTCAGGTTCATGGTGAAATTCAAGTTCATGCAGTGTTCTCTGGGATCCTGTCCCAAATTTATTTTCAAAGATCTTCCCCTCTACATCTGGAAGGCGTCTTTCCATTTTTGTAACAGTCTTTGATCTGGTGCAAGGATAGACAGTGAGTGGCCTTCAAAACCGGGTATGATTAAGTCTTTATGCTTGCAGTCTAAGGCCCAATCTCACCAAAGGCAAATGGGTTAATTTCTCTATATCCACATACCCTGGCAAGTTCTTGGGAGTCCTCCTATAGTAGAAATAATAAATAACAGATTGAACATGTATGGCAAATGAGAAAGTAGCGGTTTTTATAGCTGTTGGTGGAAATCTTTTGTCATATTCCTTTGCTGAAGCAGACATAACAGCTGCTGGCTAGGCTTTAGCAACTTCTCTAAGCTTTTGTTTGTACAGATGGTTTTTTCCCAAAGCCTGTCATCAAATAGGTGGGTGACATTTAGCAGGGAGAAAAAAATCAACCAACCAACCATTTGAAAGCAATTGCTAATAAATCTGGCACTCGCTTAGCCAAAACCAATAAGATGTTGAGCTTGTACTCAACAGGTTGGGTATAAATCTCAATAAATTGAATGGTCTTTTAAAACACACCTTTCATGGCCAGAAGGCAAGGAAAGGAGTACGTAAAAGATAAAAAGTCAAAATTTTCACTACAAACACTGCCACACAAATGCTTTGCAGAATTAGCTCTAAATGTGTCTGCTCTCACATTAATAGCTAGTTTGTGAACTGAGTTGATTTTTTCATGGTTCTGCCAGAGTATCTTTAAAACCAGAGCTAGGTCTGTTTCCTCCTTTCAGTTGTTATACTCCTGCAAAACTATGGACAGCTTCTTCTTTTCTTTTTACTGACATTAACTCTTCCTCATCTCTCCTTCGAATAAGCAATTATTTCTCTTCCTCCAACCAAATTGCTCCTGAACTTTTCCTGGTACCATTCATAGATTCAATTTTTTTCCCCTCAACTTACTCAACCCACTCCATGCCAGCAGCCAGAACAACATGTAAGTGCAATTACACAACTGTTGGGAAAAGCACTGGTTGCCACTTAGCTGAAGTGTATTATTTGACATATCCAGCATGTAAAGAGCTTTTGAACAGATTTTATTCTCCACTGTCTTCTTCACTTGCAAAAAAAATCCTATGTCCACCTATTTTCCTCGGTAAATATAAACAATTTGTGCCACTTTTGGGGAGCAATGCATGATGTTTTGCTTTACGATTTCAGGTTTTATGATCTAAAGTATCTAGTTCACCTTGTCTGCACTCAGCAATGCCTGCTGTGTAGCAGGTTACAAAACAAAGTTTTGTACTTTTACATATTCAGAGCTCATTTTATTTTTCCCCCTTGGACATGTAGGATGTTGTTGGCTTCTAAAACACTCAGTTACCTGTAACCTTCCTCCACTATCAATGCTTTGATTTTAGCACCCTGCTATAGCTCAGTTCCATCTTCAGTTTTTTTTATTTTCTTTTTATTCTCAGTGTTGCACATTGATGCCATCCAGATTCCAGGTTGATACCACCAAAGATTCGTCTATAGCAGGGATGGCTAACCTTTTTGTAAGCGTGTGCCCACACCCATAATGCAATGCATGCATGCACATGCTCACCCTGCCCCTCCATGCATGTGTCCATGACACGCCCCCCTGTACCCTGTTTTTGGCCTATCAGGTCCCCCTGAAGCCTCCTGAGACCAAAAATGGGGTGTGGGAGGGTGCACTCCCCCTTGTGCTCTCCCACCCCTGCAAATGCACGTGCAACCCCCCCCCCCGCACAGGCACATGCATCTCCCACATGTTCCCTGCCCCCGATGCATGAATGGCAGAGACCCGAAAATCAACTGCCCAGAGAGAGATGACCGCACATGCATGATGGAGCTGAACTGGGGCGACAGCTCGCGTGCCCACAGAGAGGGCTCTGCGTGCCCTCTGTGGCATGCGTGCCATAGGTTCCCCATCACAGGTCTATATTATGATTTAAAGCAGCAATATTTCTCTGAATGATTTTGCTTCTAGTTCAAACAATCCACGCACAGCAAATTATTGTTGCTATTTGTCCTGCCAAGCGGTTACAGGCTCCTCTTCCCCAAACTCAGTGCCCTTTGGAATTCAATCTGGGCTTCCAATTAGCATCACCTCTGAGAAAAAGGGCTTGACATTTGCTGTTTTCAAATCAGTTTAACAGGAACTTAGTTGAGAAAAGCTTATTAAGGCATGTTCGCAGCTCTTGCTATAAAGAACCTATTTGGAACCGGTGCATAATATTCCGGTCTTTAAAAAAAAAAAAGGCATCTAGCACAGCATATTTACCATGAGCTCATAGCTATTGATATGGTTTGGGAATCTATTTTAGGATCGAATTCCAGAAAAAAACATATGTCTATGTGATATTTACAACAAATCTATCATGGTTTTTTTCCCCTTTAATTTCAGATACAACACATTTCCTGCAAGGCCTTATGAACTGCAATGGGCAAAGAAATAATACTGTCTGCTTTGACTGTCTATTTTTGTTTGTTTCATGTGCATTTGTGACAGTGGTGAAGCCCGGCGTCCACCATATAAATGTGTGCAGCTTGCCATACACTCCATTCACGTGTGCGGAAGCCCTGAAGAGCTCAAATACCGATAAGGAGTGGGGGCAGGCGGGTGGGCCCTCTGGAGCACCATACTGGAATGGTACCCGTACCGGAATGTATCAGGGCGTACCGGTCGTAACCCACCACTGATTTGTGACTACAAGCTCCAACAAAATAATCTTGCAGATCAGTAGTGGGTTTCAAAATTGTTTAGAATCTATTCTGTAGGTCTGGCCTATTTTGTGGGGATGGTTTGGTGGTCATACGGCCGGGCAGGAGTGAACCAACTTGTAAAATGTGGTGAAACTCATTTAACAACGCTCTTGCTTAGCAGCCAAAACTTTGGGCTCAATTGTGATCATAAGTTCTCTTTATTTTTCTTTCTTTCCTTTCTTTCCTTTCTTTCTTTCCTTCCTTTCTTTCTTTTTATTCCTTTCTTCCTTACTTCTTTTCTTTCTTGTGTCTCTCTCGCCTTCTTTCTTTCTTTCCTTCCTTTCTCTTCCCCTTCCTTCCTTCCTTCCTTCCTTCCTTCCTTCCTTCCTTCCTTCTTTCTTGTGTCTCTCTCCCTCACTTCCTTCCTTCCTTCCTTCTTTCTTGTGTCTCTCTCTCTCCAACTTTCTTTCTTTCTTTCTCTTTCCTTCTTTCTCTTTCTCTCTCTCTCTCTTTCTCTCTCGCTGTCTCCCCCTCCACTCTCTCACACACATACCTTCCAGTTGGTGAAAATTTCTGTTTTGCCAGCTGGGGTCTTTTCAAGTGCGTAAGCTGAGCAGAAGGAACGGCCCTTCCCTAAAGATGGTCTCATGCACTCCAGACCAACTTGTGTAAGACAAGACAGGCAGGCAGTTGGGTGTGTGACTCTGCCCACGAAAATGTAGAAGGCTCAGAATCAGCTCTGTCTGAAGGCAAAAAGGCTTGGAATTCCCCCGCACTCCCGCCAGCGAAAACCTCCCAGGAGGCTTCTGCTAGCGGGTGAGTGGGGGGGGGCTCCGAGCCTTCTCGCCTTCAGGTAGAGCTGATTCCGCACCTTCTACGTTTTCCTGGTTAGAGTCACACACCCGCCAGCCTGCCTGTCTTGTCTTACACAAGTTGGCCAGCTGAAGCCTCCCGTCTTTTCTGAGCAGCCGGCAGCTGCAAGAGGCGCAAAGGGGAGGCAGGCGGGCCAGGCTCGAGGCCCGATTTGCACTGCAGAGATGAAATGCCAACCTTTGGGTTGCAAAGGTGAGAGGCAGTCACCCACCTTTCCTCGGCTTCACGCGGGGGTGCCCGATGAGCCAAACAATTAAGCATGAACAACTAAGCTCCTCCTCCTCCTTTTCCTCTCAGCATTGGCCAAGGGTGTGAGGGAGTCACTGTGGGCAGACTTGAGCCTTGCTCTTGAGGAAGGAGGCAGAGATGAGGCTCGGGGCTCGCTTTACTGCCTCCTTCCTCCGAGAGCTGCGGGTGGCAGGTTGCCGCCCATTGCAGGTGCCCAGGGCAGCCTCAGCCCCCACTTCCCCACCACCTCCAGGCCCATGCAACTTCCCCACCAGCCCACCAACCTGGGAACGCTCTCAGTTCTGCTGGGTGGCCATTCCTTCGTGCCCCATTGCTGGCTGCAGTTGGGCTTTTGGCAGCCCCGCTTTCTCCTGGTGCCCTTCCCAGCTGGGAGATGCTCCGGGACAGCCCTTCCACCTGGCTAGGTGCCAGGTTGGTCAGCAGCCCACTCACCATTGCCACTTGACCTTTATAAATGGGAATCAACCAACTTCTTTTAAACTTTCCATTTCAATGAGAATATTTCTAAAACTTCTTAAATTCTCATTGAAATGGAAAGTTTAAAAGAAAATGGTTATTTTTTGTTTATAAATCGGCAGCAGGCCAGGAAAGCATCCTTGGGAGCTGAGCAGGCCAAGGGTGGCTTCGGAGGCTGAAAGGGAAGCTGTGCCCTCCACCAGGTGCCCCTTCCCCTTCTTGCAGGACTTTTGGAACTTCCCACCCAACCGCCTTAGCTGGCCAAGGTCAGCAGAATATGCCTGAGGGCGCTTCACTTCCCTGTGATCCGAGAGATGTTGTTGCATTGGTAGGACATCTTCCCCTCAAGGCCGCACCTGCAGTGCGGGAAGGAGAGCAGTGGAGGCAAAGTGGCCTTTCTGGGCTTGTCTGAAGAAGTCCCTCCCCCTCCCCCCTTCCTTCTCTTTGAGAAGTGGTTGCAAAGTCCTGGTTTTGCAAGGAGCTTGTCAAAGAGAAGGAAGCGCAGGCTTCTTCCAACAGCTGAGTCCGGCAAAAGAAGTGGGTGGGTGGGGCAAGCATGGTGTGGACAGAGAGAGAGAGAGAGAGAGAAAGAGAGAGAGAGGGGTGACTGGACAGGTGGGGGGAGCAAGCGGGGGGGGGAGGCCAGGGGAGGGATCGTTCCAGTACGGCGCCTCCAGAGGCCCCGGTATGCAAACACATGCTGGATTTCTGGAAGCGGTACGCACATACCGGACCAGACCGAACCGGCTGAAACCCACCTCTGTTGCAGACTTGAGAGGTAAGCAGAATTGCCCTGAAACAATGTACAGTTAACTTCCTAAGCACTGCAGCAATTTAATCCTGACTGTAACCAAAATAATGAGCTACCCCATGATTCTGCTACCTTGTACCTCTAGAAACACATCTATCTAATGATCGATCCTAATCATACTTGATCATAATAGATTCTTGAAAGCCAAACCTACTGCTAATAATGGACCTCTAGTATATTAACTGCCACATATTTTCTTTATTTTAAACCACAGGCAGGGATACCATCTCTCAGCTCATGGGGTTGTTATTGTAGGGAAAATAGGAGGAGGAAGAGATATTAGGTCTGTTTGCCACCTTAAAAATAATAAAGGATTTAATATAAATCAATATTTAATGAATAAAATAAAACATTATCCATTATCCATTCTATATGTCTGAATCACAATTCTGAGCCTCTCATTTATGGAATGGAAGATACTGGGTGGTTGAATAAGAGAACAGAGCAAAACAAACATTGATCCAGATAGCATCCAAAATCTAATCTAAATATCCCAAAGGATACATTTCCCACTGTATTTCTTCCTTTCACAAGAATTCATACATTCATACGCTGATGTAAAATTAAATACCCAGGCTTCAAGCCAAGCCACAAATGTTACTCAAAGTGCCCACCCATCTTTGATCTATATAACAGGGATAGACTGCACTATTCAGATTTTACATCTAAACTCTACCTCAGGGGTGTCCAACCTTTGCAACTTTAAGATTTGTGGACTTCAATTTCCAGAACTCTGGGCATTGAAATCCACAAATCTTAAAGTTGCAAAGGTTGGACACCCCTACTCTAGCTCAGTATCACCCGATCTTTCCAATGTAACTGTTGGGAGTTACCCTGTTTTCCCCAAAATAAGACCTCCCTGGATAATAAGCCCAATCGGGCTTTTGAGCACACGTGCTGAAATAAGCCCTCCCCCCCAAAATAAGCCCTAAGCCCTCCCTGAAAATATTGCAACACAGAAGCAGCCATTGGTGGCCATGCTCACCGCCTCCTGCACCTCAAAAATAATAAGACCTCCCCGAAAATAAGGCCAAGTGCTTATTTCAGGGGTCAAAAGAAAACAAGACACTGTCTCATTTTGGGGAAAACATGGTAATAGCTGCTGTTGGTTTGCCAACTAAGAGTTTGAATTCTCAGCTTCTCAAGAATCAGATATCTGGTCTGGTAAATCTTAATCCATTTAGTAACTTTCCTTATATTGCTGGTAACTACAGTGTGATTACTCTCAATGGTGGAAGTCTTCCTTTTTTTTAATGGAACATCTTGCAATTGTTGTTCTTTTTAGCAAGGGATTGATTTATATAAAGTTTATAAACTATATGACTATAAAATGGCATGTTTAGTATTTCTTTTCAGAAGCTATAATTTTCTATATTGGCTGGAATAAGATGAAATGGGGTAAGATAGAATACTTTTGTATATATTGAGAGGAAAAAAGTCAAATTGTCTGAAATTGCAGGGTCTCATTCCTTTTCCAAAGATAACTAAGAAAAGGGACAAAAATACTATCACTAACCTTCCTTGAGTTCTTTAATTTCCTAAACCACTCTTCTTTTCTTCATTGCTCTCTTCCAGTGTAGAGAGCCAGTTTGGTCTACTGGTTAAGGCACCAGGGTAGAAAGTGGGAGGTTGTGAGTTCAAGTCCCGCCTTAGCATGAAAGCCAGCTGGTTGATATTGGGCCAGTCATTCTCTCTCAGCCCAATCCACCACACAGGGTTGTTGTGGGAAAAACGGGAAGATCAGTGGTGAAATTCAAAAATTTTCCCTACCTTTTCTATGGGCGTGGCTTGGTGGGGGGATCATGTGACTGGGTGGGGGTGACCAACTTTTTTTAACTTTTAAAAGCATTTTTAACTACCTGTTCTCCTGAACTGGTAGTTAAAAAATGGTTTAAAAAAGTTTTTTAAAAAGTTCCGCGATCGGGTGGCCCAGCTGATTGTCACACAGCTGATTGACAGAACTTTTTAAAAACTTTTTAAAGCATTTTTTTTTTACTAGCAGTTCAGGTGAACCAGTAGCATTTTTACTACCGGTTCGGGTGTACCAGACCGAACCAGTAGCATTTCACCCCTGAGGAAGATGTGCAGGATATGTGTGCTGTCTTGAAGTATTTGTAAAAAGTGATAAAAGCAGGATTTAAATAAAATAAATAAAAAATAGATCACTTGGAGACTTTATAGTTTTCACAATTGCCTAATGAACAATTCAGAACTTAAAAGCCACAATTACCCCTTCTTTGCTTCTGAATTTCTTTTAATCAGTGACATTTGAGCTCAGGGGATTGTTTTAAACAATCCTGGTAACTCAGACTGGATCATTTTAATGCAAGTTATCTCTGGGCCAAGGTCATGAAGCAAGACCCCCTCACATTTTCATTAAACAGAGTTTGTCTCTCCATCAATCTGTAGGCCAGCTCCTCTGTACCCCTTACAGACAGCCCAGGACTCCTGGGCTACCATATCAACAGCACATTAATCCCCATCCCAATTCAATTCATTGCTTTTGTTTGCTTCCATGTTCCCTGTTATACCTTGAGGTCATAAATCAAACTTAGCTTATTTTTTTTATAAATGCACTGAACTGTTGAAGCCAGTTTCCACTATTATAAAGTCTCAAAATACCATGCATCCTTTAACAGGTGGAAAATGTCTTAAGAGAATCTTGGCCTGGAATGTTTTCCTTGCTTCAAGACAAAGTAGTACTCTTATTTATGACTTAGACTAATTTTAAAGCAAGATGACGGTTCCCTGCCTTGAATTATCTTCTTATGATGTTACCTCGCCACCATATGGTTTTATGATTTGAAATCCAGACTACTGAGCCCATTGACAGCTCTTAAGCTTATGTAACAGATGACATTCAAACCATGTTTCTGAGGAGCTTTGATTTGGAACAGCCCTTCTCATCTCCTTGCCTTGTTCTAGAAGGCAAGTTTTCCAAAAAACAAAACAAAACAAACCCTGGAACTCCTGAAAATTGTTCAACTTGGCTGCGTTGGATACTGAGCTGCTGAATTAGCAAATCCACAATGGTCCCAAATAATTTCCAGGAGAACTGGATGTGACCCTAAACACATTCATTCATGGCAAATGCTCAAAGGTGACACTTAACAATAAGAAAGGAAAGATCTACTAATATGGAAGGCATATGCTCAATCTATTAGTTGTCATCATCAGATAAAGCGACGGATCACTCTGGCTGTATTTGAGAAATCTCTGAAAGAAAACCCTGCTGCAATTCCAGCTCAAACCACCCATTAGAGAGTTCTTTAAAAATGAAGAACAGTTTTATATGCTCTTCTTCTACGTGTTTGAACACCAAATCTGGGGCATGATGAGACCTTACAATTGAAATGGCATTACTTACAGGAGCAGGTAGAGAGTGCTGATTTATGTGCACTACTCAGGGGTGGGCTGCTGGGGGTTCGCACGGGTTTGGGCGATCCTTTAGCTAGCATTCTGCCCAGTTCGGCGAACCCCCCAAATGCCACCCCTGGCTGTCCACGTCCACCCTGCTATGCCCCTCCCCACTCACCCCACCCTACCCCTACCAGGAATCTCCACGCAGCCCATTCATCATGCCAGGTAAGTTTAGGGTCCGCATGGAAGCTTGGGGAGGTGGGGAAATGGGTCTACCAGAGGTTCTGGAAGTCTGGAAATGGACCTGTTTCCGGCCTCCGGAGCCCGGGGAAGCAGTTTCCGCCCTCCCAGAGGCTCAAAAAAAGCCCTCCAGAGCCTGGGGAAGGTGAAACAAACTCTCCCGCCCCCACCCTGGTGCAGGAGGCCAACTAGGCCACGCCCACCCTGGCCACACCCACCCAGCAACAGGGCAGCAAACCCGTTGCTGCAATTTTTGAAGCCCACCCCTGGCACTACTCCAGATGCAAAGACAAGGCCAAATGTCAGCAAACATTTTCAACTACCATGCCTTTTTCCAACATTGGATATCTGCAGTACAATCCCATCAAAGATGTGTTTGGAGCAAGAGCTATGCACCCACTCATTCTCACCACAAAGCACTCTTAGACTCCAAATAGTATTTTATGTATTTATATATGTCTTTTAGCTTTGTAGAGTCTTTTATCTTTTATGATTGTGAGCCCTGAGGTAAGATAGGCAACCAATACATTTTACAAATGAATACATAAAAATAAATACTTCCAAAATACCCCTATTGGCTCTGACTTGCTCAGGAGTACTGCAGGTTCACTCCTTTGTCCTTTTGCTGTTTGCAGGCTAAACCTCTCCTGCTCTTCCAAGCCTTCACAGCTACTGCGGCAGCTTTGTTTTTCACATGTACTGCACTTGGCAGACTGCCACATTAGTCTTTAATGAGATTTGTTAATAGGATTAGTTGATATGCCATCCTGTGGGTGTTGTAGTTCCCGGAAACAGGACTACAACATTTATTCGTAAATAATGGCGAGTGTTGCAGAATTCATCTCCATGAAGTTGACTGCCTCAATGCTAGGATCAACGTGTTAAAATAATGTCTCTATTGCAGTGCAGCAGTCAGAATAAACATGCACAATTTGAACAGTAGAGATGCAGTTTCCATATTGCAAATGCCCAGGCCTTGGTTGGATATAATATATTCTGATTTATGCTTATGTGAACAAACTCCTCATCTTCCAGTAAGGCCACAAGGAAGTATGGATGGGGTTTTTTTTAATATAAGTAACTACTATTTTTTACTATCACTATCCATGCCTAGAAAAACAGTGGCTTATCTTTATTAAGATTTCTACAACAATGAAAATTCAAATGCTTCAAGAAGTTGGCTTGTTTCAATAAACCATGATGATTAGACAATGCTTGGGGTTTGGATATAATAAGATGCAATGGGTCGAATGCAGAAGTGGAAGTAGTGTTACTTTCCTTTGCAGCTTCATGTGGAAAAAAGAGAACAAATGAACTGTATGTCAGAGTTCCAAGTAACACCCTAACGAAAGAAGACTCCAAGGCTTGAGTTTCCTCAAAGTTCCATTTTATTAGAGGTGTCATATTGGCACATCTGGGAAAACCCGAATCTGAAAGTTTCCAGGTTTTCCCCACCCAAAAGAAAGTTCAAGTCCCTGCCCAGCACCCACATGTCCATCACATGATCCAATCAGGTACAAGAGATGCCTCCCAGTCACCTCATCGCAACTGCAGGGACAGATGACCTTGACCTTCTGAGAAAGAATGTTATTATGGCTATATATCACCCACACTCTGTATAATCCCCCCTCTCATTTTCCCAGTAGAAAATGTGGCAGGCCTGAAGTCCAAAAGGTAAAAGATGGCTTCCAGGTCTGACACTATAATAGCCTCAATTATTTCTGCTATAACAGTACAAGAAGTTGCTTCTTTTCCTAAAACGAATTTTCACCTTCATTCAATATTAGTTGTGTATCATCTGTAACAAAGAAACATATTCCCAATAGGAAACCTTAGAAACAAAAATCAGCATTTTGTTTTAACTTAGTATGAATCTTTTTTTCTTTATATTTTTAAACAGTTTTGAGCTGATGAGTCAGTTGTAATAAAAAGGAATTATTTTCAACATATACTCTTATTTTTGCATTTTACAACTGTGCCTGTCCATACGCTCCGGGTTTGCAGTCCAAGGTACAATATATCTATGCAACTTCAAGAGAGTAGTTAGCTCTCATTATTAGATAAATTTCTTCTGAGAGTTATGGATAGATTACTCACCATTTCATCTCAAGTCTTGTATTCTGAAACCATAATTATAGCATTGTGGTTAGGATTTTAGATTCTGGTAATGTTTAATGGTGACTTGCTGGGAATTTGCATAAAGTAATTTCCTTCTTTACCTAGTGGTCAAAAAACTCTTTGCCTTATCTCATATACAATATAATTCATTATGACTGAATTCCATCATTTTCTCACATCTTTTTCTATCAAATCATCCGGCAACAAATTGAAAGAAGGTTGAGAAAAGAGAAGCCTTCCATTCTTCCTGCCTATCTTTTGTCAAGTGAAAAGTAGAAATTTTATTTCTCTCCTGCCATTTCCTAAATAATATTACCACTACTTACCCAACTCTTAGATAAGTAGACAACATTAAAGTTGAACTAAGGTTGTAATTGTTCGCAATATAATTGATATCTTCATTAGACCAGAGATGTTTAAAACTTTTTCTGGCTGTGGAACGTGTTAGTTGAAAAAATATAGTCTAGATTAGAACTCCTGATCAGGGGACAAAGTTCTAGTCATAGAAAACTGGCTGTGTTCAAGGAATCTCTTTTGGTCCTTAATTGCTTGTGGAACTCTTATCACATTTTTATAGAGCCCTAGGATTGATGGGACATAGTTTAAACAAACATAATACTGCTTCCTGCGAGTCCCTTGGACTGCAAGGCGATCAAACCGGTCAGTCCTAGAGGAGATCAACCCTGACTGCTTTTTAGAAGGTAAGATCCTGAAGATGAAACTCAAATACTTTGGCCATCTAATGAGAAGGAAGGACTCCCTGGAGAAGAGCCTAATGTTGGGAAAGATTGAGGGCAAAAGAAGAAATGGACAATGGAGAATGAGGTGGCTGGATGGACTCACCGAAGCAGTAGGCGTGAGCTTAAATAGACTCCAGGGGATAGTAGAGGACAGGAAGGCTTGGAGGAAAGTTGTCCATGGGGTCGCCATGGGTCAGACTTTGCAACTAAAAACAAAACAAAATACTGCTTCAAAATTACTTCTACTCATTTCCATGATTCCTACTTGCAGCATTTACTGAATCTAGGGCCTTGATTATGTCAGTAGAAGTTTAATTCGATTCTGAATTCCAGATGAAAAAGGTTGCTACAAAAATTGCTTACAGCATCTGCCATCTAATAACAGCAATGCTTATTTGTAGAATCCAAACTTTTCTCACTTAATAATAATTTCAATTCACATACTTTAGGCAGCCAAATGTACATATAATTATCAGAAAAAAATGGAATCAAGATGTAGAAACACCCAGGAAATGGTCATACCCTGAAAAATGGATTGATTCAGTCTGTAGAAATAATATTCCTGAACTATATATTAATATTCTGAATCATATACAAAGTGCCATGCTGGATCTGGGTGATAATCCACAGAGTCAAACATTTCATGTCTCATAATTGCCAACCAAATGTAACCACAAATTTGGTTAGGAAAGAGATAATGTTGAAATTCAACTTTGCATACACTGGCTTTCTGTGCCTATAAATTTAGTGACCAGTAGGGGCAACAAATTTAGAACTATGATAGTTAATTGAGGATGGTTCTGCATTTTTTTATCTCTCTTCTTCATCTAAAAGACTTACTTTGAACCAGTGGTGGGTTCCGGATCCCGTTGCAAACAGTATGCTGTGACGGAGCTGCGTGTCCACCTAAGCTCCACATGCATGCGCACCCACTACCCTGCAATGCTCCAGCTACTCAGCAGAGCATCGTGCAGGCACCGTATGCCGTATTCGTGTGCGCAAATGGCCTGTTTGGCTCAAATACAAGTGAGGAATGAGGGCGGGCGGGCCCTCCCAAACACTGTTCTGGTACGATTCCTGCTACTCCCAGCAGGCACCGGTACGCCCATACCTGGGCGTACCTGCTGGAACCCACCACTGCTTTGAACATCTCCATTTGAAATGCTTCCTAGTGCTTAGATTGATATTCACAGGGTTTTCATCACTTCCTTCCTCTCTCAGTTGTAGACAGCTTTAAATGACTAAGGTTTTCCTATCAGCACGTTATTTCCTAAATAAAGCTTATCTTTATTTACCTTTACACAAGCACAAGCTTTTTCTTATAAAAAGTATACTCCTACCTTCAGTGTTTTTCTCTGTACAGATTCCTTTCGCTATTTAAAGCTTTCTGCAGAGTTCCCTCTTATATTGCTGCTTCCTAGCAGTTGTAATTTAAGCCATGTGGCTTTGATTCTGCCAACTATAAACTGGCTTCTCTAGGCTACTATGTGCTGCCAATTGTCCCTCCATGATTGTGCCCAATCTCCTTTTAAATTCAATTTTGTGCCCATCATCAAACCATCAAAGTTTAGCTAGGCTGCCTGCTAATAATAACTTTCTTTTCCTGGTCCTGAATCAGTGTGAATTTAGTTTTAACAGATAGCCAAATGCTACTGGGATCTGATTTTGGGAATTCCCAACCATAAGAGTACCTGTGTCCTTCTCGGTGGTGAGTACCTAAGAAACCTTTAATGAGCAAGTAATGAGGTTGGTTGCCTTTAAGCTTGATAGAAATACTAAGAAAATGGTTGAAACACATTTGAAAAGATGTACTTACTTTTTGGATCATATTTCTGCGCCTTGTAAATTGCAGTTGTAAGTACTATTTATCTTTGGTCCTAAAGACAGGCTGAGAGTCTTCTATCTACAGAATGACAGAATTCAATTTCATGTTGGCTAATTGCAGCTGATATAATAGAGATACTACATTTCCGAAACTTCCTATCTAGTGAATCACTGTAGGCTGTGTGTGTGTGTGTGTGTGTGTGAGAGAGAGAGAGAGAGAGAGAGAGAGAGAGAGAGAGAGAGAGAGAGAGAGAGAGAGAGAGAGAGAATGGAACAAGAGATCAAGCAGAGAGAGTCTATTCCATGCACCAATCATTTCCACTAAATTTTATGCTATTCCTCTGTCTTAAAGGAAATTATAGTTGTTTACTTGTCTAAAAATTTCACAGTATAATGCTCTACATATTTGTAAGTGTATTTGGAACTAACAGTGCATGTTCATGATCTAGACCTAAAACTTAACAATAAGCTGTATAGATTCAGGCAATCTTGTCACAGTAAATTTAGAGTGGAAAATTTTTATGAACAAGGATTTACAGAGTATCATATCAGGAATAACCCCGGTCGAGGAGAGTAATTAAGAAAGCACTTCCATCTCTATTGTTTTCCCTAAAGGTCCAATGGGAGAGTACTAGAAAAGGAAGAACAATTTGCTTGACACAACCTTAATAGCCTCCAAGGCTTGTGTGTCATTATAGGCACTACTGCTAATGGAGAATTGTGTAGGTACACCGATGGAGATCTTATTGCTATATATATTGGGAAATAGGTTTATTCCTCGTCATATTTAAGTACACAGAAGTGATGACACAGGAAAGAGTAATGGAAGACATCATGCTTTCCTGGCAGGCTCCCACAGGTGATGCCTTCAGTTCATCAGTGTAACTTTGAATGAAGTCACAAAGGTTTCTCTCATTTTACGTGTACTTTTAACTGAGTTTCATAAACACAGATGCATTTCCAGTGATGACTCCTAAAGTGTCAAGCACTCCCACTGTTCACCAGACTCTCGTAAAGCATAAGCAAAACATCTGCATGTACTACTTATGAATCTATCTATATGGTTTTGAAGGTGATGATGTTTATAGCCATAACAGAACAACGCAGTCCTGGTAAATCCTGTAGTATCTGAGGCTATCTTGACAGACATATGGTTCTTCCCACATGTTTCAAAGTATGCACTGCCAACATCCAGAATTCAGTTTATGGGGATCTACTGCATTGTGAAATCTTTAACTATCAATATATCTTAGAGGTAAACATCTGATATCTCTCTGGTATACTGAATCCCAACAGATTTGTATGGTTGTGAACATTTAAAAAGAACGTTAAGAACTTTCAGTTTTTAGAACCTAATCTTGATAACACTAGATTAACTACAACTGCTTTACTGTCTAAAATCAATTGCATCATAACTTCTCTGTGAAAGTCTTTTAATTTAGCTATGAAATCCACAAGTTCTTATTCAGCTCCATTCCTTAAGAGACCAACATTCAACTTTTGTATTTTGAATTTACTTATAAAAAGTGGCTAGGCTTGCCACTTTCCCAAAACCTGCCTTGCAATTGCTTTTTGAGTCATCTAGATTGAGAGGCCCCTAATTTAGAATAATATCTATAAATGCCAGTAAATCCTTTTTTTTTTTCTTGTTATCTCAGTTCTGGAATAATGTCCAGCACAAGACGCTATAGATTCAGCTATAAGAAGCTTTTTAGTATTAAATGCAGAATAATTGATCTGTGTAAACAAATGTGTGACGCAGAAATCATTGTTGTTGAGCAGAACATTATCCAAGAAGGTCAGATACAATAAAGACGAGAAGAGAAGCCAAAGATGTAATTTCAGTTTAAAGAGTTCCTACATGAAAGTAAGCATTTATTGTTATTGCACATCCATGCCATAATGATCCACAGCTTCTTATTAAATGTTAGTTATCATAATGCTAACATCCAAATAGTGTATGAAACCTAAACTCAACTGAACAATTCATAGCCTACGAATTCATGTTCTGCAGTATGATATTTCATTCATTACAGTTTGTTGAATTGGCTATAATTTAAAGTTTATAAAAGTTAGCTATATTTTGATCACGTTTAGCCTTGGGTTAATGTGTTAGATCAACCCAGACACTATAGTTAGTGACTAACAGATGAGTCCCTGTAGAAGACTCATCACCAGTGAATAAATACTACCCTGGGAATCTGAGCCCAGAGGGAAAACTAGGGGGAAATGGCCTCAATTATTGAGTAGCTGCAGGCCCTCCAGACAGCAATGTGAACTTTCTTAGCATTTTACAAGCCCCCAAAACTATAAGCAATGGGTTAAGAGCCATAAAGTTGAAAGATATAGAAGCCCAAGGCTTCAGGGAAAGATAATTCCTTGGAAAGTATGGTCTATTACTGCTCCCAGGTTAACCAGGACTATGAATTAATCTGGTACAAACTAGTTGATTTAATGCCAAAGCTTGAGACTTAAGTTACAGAGCTGGCTAGCTGGAGATGATCCAATGTTTTATCTTGTAAGCCCCTGTGACCATCTGCTATAATTCTAGGACAACACATTTAGATCCAAACCAAATGTCTATGGAGAGTCTCAGTTATCCAGGTCATGGTTGTCCTTTTCAAAAGGCAACTGGACTTTGTTTTTCCTTGAAGTCATTTAGCTTCTCATCGAAGAACATTTCTGAAAAGGCTTCTTGGATGAGAAGTGAAACATCTTCAAGGAAAAACAAAGTCTAGTTGCCTTTTGAAAAAGCACCTTTGGGTAGATCCAACCCAGTTGGCACCCTGATCTTGTACTTTAAATGGCCTTCCATGCACTTTTGCCAGTTGTCTTTTGCACTGTTGATAAATCCTCCCTCTTTTTCGTTCCTCAGAATACATTTGTTTGGTTAGGAAGAAACCTAAGCATCTTCCTGCCAAACAGAGCAACTGGGCAAATCCTCTGGGGGAAAAGACATTTAAACTAGTGGCAAAATTCAATTTTTTTCTTACTACCGGTTCTCTGGACATGGCTTGGTGGGCTGGGCAAGGGAAAGATGTTGCAAACTCTCCATTCCCACCATAGTCCAGGGGAAGGATACTGCAAAATCTCTATTTCCACCCCGCTCTGGGACCAGCCAGAGGTGGCATTTGCTGGTTCTCTGAACTACTCAAAATTTCCACTACCGGTTCTTCAACTACTAAAAATTTCCACTACCGGTTCTCCAGAACTTGTCAGAACCTGCTGGATTTCACCCCTGACTTAAACTCAATTAAATTAGTCAATGTCCAACTTGTAATAAAAAAAGTGTGTGGATCACACCTATTTCAATGTCTTGGATCTTGGCTTGAAGAAGGGATTTAAAGAAGAACTGAAATTTTCTCATCAGGCAGAAATTGGAAGGCTGATTTACTGTAGGCTCAAAGAAAAGTGGCAGCTTGGTCACATTGCAGTATCCTAGGAATTACTCAATCAAATAAAGCAGTTAGGAGCTGCAGGAACTTGTGGGGGTTGAAAGAAAATTTAGCAACTGAGAGAAGGAACAGAAGAAGTTTGAATAAAGAGAACTTTGAAATGTAAGAACACTAGACTAGACCTTCTTATAGCAAGGGGTGAAAAGTTTCTGCAAAGATCTCTGCCTGTTTATTTATCTAATAGCAATGCCCACCTAACTGTAGATTTCAGCAAAGGCAATCTAGTACAAAGGCAGGAAAAATGAGCAGTCTGCTCGTGAAAAATGTAATGTTTAGTTGTGTTGGGATTTTTCTGAACGCCAATGGCACCACTGTCTTGTTTATCAGTTCTGCGCATGCACATGTGCAGAACAATTTTAATTGTACTGCACATGCGCGCACGGCATGCATCAAGTGTGTGTGCATGCATCAAGTGTGCAGCAGTAGCATGAGCGAACCAGCAGTAGTGTCTGCTGGAACCCACGCCTGATCTTGGGCCCCTTTCTTATGTATAAGAATCATTTCAGCGTTTTTCCATGCATTGGGTATTTTTCCTTCTCTGAGGCATCTCGAGTATAGTTTTGCTGGTATCTTATGTAAACTGTAACCAGCAGCTTTCAGCATTTCAACTATAATCCAGTCATTAATTAATTCACCATCATATTAAAAGTGTATTGAGTATTCCTGCTTTTAAAAGAGAGCTCAATGAGGGATTTGGAAGTTCTCCCTCCAATCCAATCTATGTTGCAAGTTCTTGTGGGAATAAAATGAGGGAAGATAACCTAAGGAATATAAGGAAAGGTCGGTGGGATACAAATGAAATATTTAAACAAACTTTATAAAAAGTCTTGTGCTATATATTGACATTTTGTATAGAAAATATGTTTTCCTATCTCTTTCAATGGGAGGCTTTGTTACAACTTTCAACATAGAAGAATATTTTTTGCTAGCTAGATGAGTATTAGATTCATCTCCCCTTGTACTGCAGCTCTGATTCAAAATGTATCAGTCCTTGCTTACTATTCAATAATATATGTAACAATAATCATATAACAGGATTCTCATACTATGTACAATAGTATAACTTCATCTCATGCATTCTCCTGCAGACAGACTCAAAACCAAACTAGCCAGAAAGAGCTCTACAGATGCCAACCCCTGACTGTATCATCATCAAGATCATGACTATATTGTAGAATATTTATTCCTTCAAGATTTTGTCAGGAAAAGACAAAAGCATGAGCGGATGAGTATGTCCATATATGTTCACCATCCTGACTCAGAAGCATTGAGATTTGCAGTCCACATACGAGGGCTGAGAATTAGTGGATTAGGTGGTTCCTATAGGTAGAGGGAAGAGATGCGATTGTCCATGAGAATTCAGAATGTCTGTATGTAGAGATTAACTCAGGAAAAATCAGAAGTAGAGGGTATGAGGCCAGCCAATTCTTAACCATAATAATGGAAAGAGGTTAACAGTTTCCCCTGCCAACAAATCATGATTCTCTACTTACGTTACAAGGACACATAGATGGGGAAAAGAGAAGTGCAAAGAAGTGCGAAGAAATAAAATAAATGTAGCACTTGAATCTTAGCACTGCTATATAAAAATTGTTTTACTATTGCAGCACACATTGATTGGGTTGTTTTTTTTTTTTTTTTTTTTTGCACTAACAAAATTTCTAGAATCGGTTGTAAAATTATCTTGGTAAGAAGTTGAATCTTAGCCTTACAGACTTCTAGTTTCAGAACTGAAGCCTGAGTGAGTGAAGGTGGATGTGTATGCAGTCTGTGTGTGTAAAGAAAAATAGAATTCACAGAAAAATAAAGTATTTTCTTCATGGATACAAATTTAAAGAAAGTGAAATGGCAAAATGGATTTGCAAAAGTCCATGTGGCAATTGTTAGTGAAATATATTATTTTGTCCAGTAATCAATCTCTATGGAGTGCTTAATACTCAACTACTCCATACTGGCAAATTATCATAGACTAGTAATCTCCATAGATACATAAAATTAGTACAGTGATCTCAATGTTCAAAACCAATATCAGACAGGAAAGGAGAAATTTGCAGCATTCAAGAGCTATGAAATATTTTATTTCCTATTCATAAAGATGCATTCCAGCTGAAATTACCACATTATTTGCGTGCACTCAATAAATGAACAGAAACAGTTTAGCTGAAGCCCCTTGTGCTACACTTAAACTCTGTTATCAATAGCCAAAGAAAAAGGTACCAAGAAGCACAGTTTGAAAAACAAAATTTTACAAGAGGCTAAATAAATGATGCAGAAATAACAATAACGGAAAGAGTTAAGTAGAACATGTAGAATGTACTAGATTTGAAGGCAAGTGAAAGAAGATATTAGAAAGTCCAATTGACAGTTCATGTAGACAACCATTTAAGAGAACAAAAGCTTGAACAAGATGAAACAACAACTAACAGGGTGGAAACAATGCTTCAAGATCAAGAAATTGGATGATTCAATCACAACAAATCAGCAAGAAATCTTAAAATGCATCAAACATTTCTGTTCCCAGGTCTCCAAATACTGTACTGACATCTCTAATCCCATCAGAAGATGCTATTTGCAGTCTTAAATATGACTAAACAGCTGTGCAGGACAGAATGTTTCAAGAGATGTTTCAAATCATGAAACACGAATATTGGTAAAAATTATTTACCTGCTGCTTGAAACAGAGAAATATGCCATTGTCATAAATAGATGCCAAATCATTATCACAAGGGAAAAATGGATGATCAAGAAGATATAAGAAACTACAGAATTATAAGACTTCTTTTTGTTCTTTTCAAACTTTTCACCCAAATTATTTCAAAATAGATAAAAATGATATTGGACTTTGTTCAACCAAATGTACAAACTGATTTGAAATATTAATTTAGCATTATAGATCATATGCAAGTGGTTCATCCCATTATTAATTGCTAGTAACAGCAATTTGCCTAGTCTTCAGTGCCTTTGAAAAAAATGGCTCTGTTAAACTAAGTGCTATATTTGGAACTCTAGGGAGATATGATCCTGAAATCAACATACAGAAATGTCAAAATTATTATCTACATAAATGAAAAGACTATCATCATCAATAGGTGAAAAGGAGTTTGGCAAGGTATTCAAAGTCTTCCAAAACTTTGCTTAGAAAGTCTACAGGACATATCCCAATGACTGCACTGGTCAAAAGTAAAAATAAAATCAGTAGTGAACAACTTAACAACTTTTGTTTTTTTCTCCAACAGTGGTGAAAATCTTCAAAGACAAATAACATAATTCAATGATGGCAGCAAGTTATCAAGCTGGAAAGTAAATTTGGAGATGACACAAGTCATGTTGTCCAACTACTTCCAACTGTTGCCAGTCAAAATGGAAAATGATGGAGAGAAAATCAGCACTTACCTCAGTCAAAAGGTTGCCATGGAGGGTGATGTCACAAAAGAAGCTCTGAACTGGATTTAACTAGGTTTGAGAGTATTTGGGAAATTTTCATGTGGTATTCAAAAGCAACACACCAAACCTGCTTAAGGAGGAGTGTTTAAGCCATGTAAGCTACTTGTGCTGAGGTAAGGCTGTGAAATTGTATGTTAAATCCAAAAGCAGAACAGAAGATGAAAGTTGCAGGAAGAAGCATGGAATGGCAATTTTTTAAACATAATACAACATAATAAGAAATAATGGATTGCCATCAGGATCCATGTGAGGAATATGTGACATAATAGTTTCCTGGAAATGGCAAAGTCAAGTTTCATGATGAACATAGAGCCAAGGTGGCAGGGTGGTTAGAGTGCAGTACTGCAGGCTACTTCAGCTGATTGCTAGCTGCAGTTTGGCAGTTCAAATCTCACCAGCTCAACGTTGTCTCAGACTTCCATCCTTCTGAGGTAGGTAAAATGAGGACCCAGATTGTTGGGGGCAATATCCTGACTCTGTAAACTGCTTAGGGAGGTCTGTTAAAGCATTGTGAAGCGATATACAAGTCTAAATGTTATTGCTATATCACCTCTGAAAAACAACAGTCCTTGACTGGATACCTTTTAACCCTAAAAGACCCACAAAATGCCCAAAGAAAAACTTCAACTCAACGTTTTAGGTTAGTGTTGTTTTTATCATTGTAGCTGCAATTTTTAACAAAAATTACTATTAAACTCCTATTTGATTGTTGTCTCTGGGGGGAATGGGTTAATGGGTTTTTATACTTGAGCTTTTATTTCTATAAGCTGCCTGGAATCACCATGACTGAGTTCGGCAGTTATGTAAACTTTCTTAATAAATAAAATATTTTTTTAAAAAAAAATGTTAACTGGAAACAACTTGTGGCACTTGTTAGCAATTGGAAGGGACCTTCAGTCTGCAGAAGATGGCAAAGTGAAGGTGACTAAGCAGTTGATTGAAGTGGCCCCAAAAGAGCAGCAAATAAATCTTGGTTTTTTAAAAAAAATATTATTGTACTTAATTCCTTTATTACTATATTTTGGATTCTGGGGAGGGATAGAATTTTGTGTGATAGAATTTCTAAGTCGGGGTCAAAAGTAACATGATCATCCTTGAGCATTATGTATTATGGGTGTGGGTGGATGTATATACAAGCATATGGACATCAGAAGAGATGAGATCTTTCTAGATCCAGCCTAGAACTAAGGAGAAACTTCCTAACAGTGAGAACAATTAATCAATGGAACAACTTGCCTCCAGAAGTTTTGGGTGCTCTAACACTGGACGATTTAAAGAAGAGCTTGGACAACCATTTCTCTGAAATCATCTAGGGTCTCCTGCTTCAGCAGGGGTTGGACTAGAAGACCTCCAAAGGTCCCTTCCAACTCTGTTATTCTGTTGTGCTGTTACTCCTTTGCCATTCTGTTTCAAGCAACAAAACACCTTAAAAACAAAACCATGATGACTTTTGAGAGAGACTAATGCTTGTTTACAAGGATTCTCTTATTTAATATTCCAGGTTGCAGTTAGCTCATGCAAGAGAACATTACCCAATGATATTTGTAAAAAGAGGTGAACTCACTCAGAACTCCATCTCTTTCAAAAGAAAACAGCTTTGTCAGGCTACAGGAAAACAATTCACTTTTGACTACCTGCATAGATAAATATTCCCTAACAAGATCACCAGAATGGGAGGAACACTTCATCTGAACAGCCCTCCTGAGAACCATACCTCATCCTTTTCTTATCACTGGATCACTTATTAATTGTTACAGTAGCTAAGGGGTAGTTAGATCCAATGAATTAAGAATCTGGTTGCTTAATAAAGTCTTCTGTTTGTACTAAAATAGGCAGCTGTGCTTCTACTTTGAAAGACGGCTGCTGTAATAACAGAACGGGTGTTTGCAGTGGGCAGCAATGTCACAAAGGGGAATTTCAAAAGTTTACAATCAAAGGTTCTAGAAGACTATGACTGAGAAAGAAGGGAGCACCAGGAGGTGAACTGAATTGTGGGAAAGATGAACGCTACTACATTTGCCCAGAGACATCATCTCTTAGTTGGAGGTATATTTTTGAAGGAAATGCTGACATGATCATGTCCACCAATGCATACTTTGAAAAATGAACAGAGTGTTCTTGGGAGGGCATGCAAGCAGTATGTGAACAATTCAAAAATAAAAATCAGCTGAAATACACATAGCAGGATATGAGTAGACTAAGTTGCCTTAAGGAACTCTAGGTCTCCTCACTGGCCCTTCCTGTTTCTATAATCTCAGGGCTGACTCTTTATCAAGAGGTTTAATCCACTTTTCAAGACTGGGTGGAAAGGGGAGAAAACACTATTCAAATAGCCTTCCTCCTCATCTTTTCTGTTATCAGATCTCAGCCCGATAAATATTTTAAAAATAGTCCTCTCTGCTGGGTTTTACCCCCCTCTCACTTGATTGCAGGTCACTTTGTCTTTTTGATCCTTTGTGGTACATACATTGACCAAAAAAACCCCTTTCTTTCTCATCTCACATCTCATCTCATGTTACATTTTGTTAATGTAACATTAGACAAGACTTTTTTTTTAAAAAAAATATCAAATTCAGGGGAAAAAAATGTGTGAGCTGATAAATAAAGGGATCCAGTGATATTTTCCATGGCTAATATTCATTGAGGAAAGAAAAAATTACCTCATTTTCTGGGGCTTCCAAATAACTTTTAGTTAGTATATATTGACCTAAGAAATAAATTAGCCACTACTGCATGAGAATTAATAACATTTTTATTTTTCCAGCTGAGAATCCCTTCGTGCATTTGGTTTTAAACTTTCTTTTACGTTTTCGTCATTTTGATGTCTGGATAGGCCTTTCATGTTTCCAGAAGTGATTTCCACAGATTCAGATATTCTTTATTTCAGTATTTTCTTGTGTACATGAGACTTAAAAGGAGCTGTTGACTGATGATGCAGTGTCTTCAATTGTAACTTAAATTCACCCTGTTTTTAGAATGAAATGCTGCTGCTTGTGTGGGCCATACTGGTCTCATTTCAAAAGAGCCTTGCATAGGGAAACAGCTGAAAATCCGCTCCAGTGATGGTCATCAGGAAGACATTTTAAAAATAAGACTTGTTTAAAAAACATGGTATGAATAGCAGAGGTGTCTTTAGAAAGCCTGTCAAAATGGTTAAGATGGGTGCTTATTGTGCAGTTATAGCCATTATCTTCCCTTCCTCCCAAATACTCCCAGAAAATAAGTAAACTTTTTGGAATGGAACAAATATACAGCTATTTGCCCTCAGCACAAATCAGCCTTTCTTCTACCTAAAAATGTTATTGTCCAATTAGTAAGATTTGTGAGGATCAGCAAGCATCAGCAGTATTCTTTTTCTTCATTCTGTCTAATCTGTTGTGGAAGAGAATATGATCGAGACAGGACATACACCTTTACCCCAAAATGCTGCTCACACTTAGCCTTAAAAAATGCAGTTCTATCTAGATGCCACATTACCATTTCCTGGCAACTATGAGGCAGCACAATATGGCTTCAGCTGGGCTATCTACTCCCCCCCCCCTCCATCTCTCAGGCTTCGTGACAACTATGAGGCAGCACAAGATGGCTTCAGCCAGGTTTGCTTCAGAGGTGACAGTTAGACCTCCCTTCTTAACTGGAGAGAAGTTCCTGAAAAATTAAAACAAGGAATACGTCCGAGAGTTCTGGCGAGTGGCTGGGAGGCTATGGCAGTGGCCAGAGAATAGCCGGAGAGGCTACTAGTCTACTCGCCGCCCTGAGTCCTTCTGGAGAGGGTGCGGCTAACAAATAAAATTTATTATTATTATTATTATTATTATTATTATTATTATTATTATTATTATTATTATTATTATTATTATTATTATTATTATTATTATTTCTTCTTCAAAGAGGGCCTGGACCATGAGCTGCTAAATATGTGTATTTACCGAGGGGTCCCTGACTAGATCCACGAGTGGTACTGGATGGCAGTAACGATGTTTGAGGTCAAATAATGCAAGTGGAGCCAAAGCCTAGGGCAAAGGCACAGGTGGAGCTGCCATGGGCGCAGATGTTGGTGGTAGTAGTAAATATTCAGATAAGAACTTTGAAGGCCGAAGTAGAGAAGGGTTCCATGTGAACAGCAGTTGAACATTTCCACTAGCTTAAGCAAAAGTGTACTTGAACATAGGTTATTCCCTTTTCCAGGCCAAATAACGTCTTTCTATCATCGTCATCCATTTCTATTTTGCCTGCTGAAGAGCTCCCTATGTTCTCATCATAGGAAGAACTTTTCCATTACCCACTTCCTTCTTACTGGAGATGCCAAGGAGTGCACCTGGAGCCTTCAGCACACAAAACACATGCTCTGTCCAATATGATGGTCTCTCTCCCTACATATTTTAATCCATTTCCTCACACTCTGACGTTAGTCAAAGCTTCCTCACTGGTGGTAAACACCCTGATACATCCTACAGGATTTCTCTATGTGACAACAACAATCCAAAACACTACAGAGCTTGAGATTATAGAAAGTGTTCATCTATTTGAAAGGAATGTTATTGCATAAAATTTTCCTACCACCTGTAAGAAAAGCAGATATTAATAACACAGAGGAACAGATATATTGATCATATTAATTTTACATGTTATTTATTACATTTGCATGCTGATATATCTCTGAGGGCTTCCAGCAGTTATATTACACCAGTAAGCACTTCATTTTCTCTCTCATCCCTTTATGCTTCTGCCACAACACACATACTTTATAAACCCCAGTCATTTCTCCCCTGACTTGCATTATTTCTAAACTGAAAAAAAAATCCAATGTTTAACCCTTCCATATACAAAGGTTGTTCCAGATCTTTCTCTGCATCTTACCAAGAACTCTGTGGGAAAAAAATATTTTGCACGACTGATCACACGATAAAACACTGGATCTCTTTGTAAATAATTATTACCTCATCTTTTTCACAGTCAATATTAGTAAATACGCAGTAGCAATGACAGCTTAGAAGTTAAGCAGGGATGGACCTAATTAATGTTTGGATGAGAGATAAGTGAGGAACACCAGAGCTGTAACTAGACTAAGAAATCATAAATCATCCTGGAAGAAGGCATTGGAAAATCACTTCTGTACTTGCCAAGAAAACTGCATGGATGGGTCCAAGGAGTTAGATTACCATACCTTAATTCTCTCTTTCCCCCACCCCCACCCCAAATTAATTACTGTCACTTCAGACCAGTCACTGTGTGTTTTACACTCTTTTTTGCCTCAGGATGCATCAATTTACACTTACACTGAGGCGTATTTATTCTTTTAATTGCCCTTTAACTATTTGTGAGAAATCTTTCTGGATTCTTAGCCTCTTCTTTTTGTTTTTACTACCTTGAATAATTATAACCCTCAAACTTACTCATACTCACCTCCCTGCTTTTTCTTAAACATGCTAGTCTTGAACCCAGAGCCTTAAGGCATTGCATTCCTTGCATAGTTCATTTTGAAAATTCCTACCAATACCTATTTTCTCTGCCATGCTCATTACCAGTTTATCAATTCATAAGAAATCTTGTCCTTTTATCCCAGGAGTTTTGCCCCCAAAATTAAAAGTTTTGGTCACCGTATTGCTAGTAGAATTATCACACATATTGATGTATACATTATTCTTACATTATTTGCTTGAAGGTACAAATAGGTACACAAAAGATGATGCAACTGAGACTCATTTGATAAAGGTCACAGATTTTGTACTGTTAGATTTCAGTTTATGTAGCATCTGGGAAAATTTCAAAATGAAGACCTCTAAGAATATTCAGCAAGAGGTAGATGTCACTGAATGACACTCCTGGGGAAAAGAAAAAAGGGACACCAGAGAGATGAAAATAATAATAAACTGGGACTGGCTTAATTTGGCAGTGGTTACAAATGTAGATGACAATTATAGTTCTTTGGAGGCATGACCCAGAAGAAGACAGTATGAATGGTTGCTTTCTCACCCAGATTCTTTAGGAACTACAACCTGGCCAGCTGTACTTTAAGATGGGCTTTGAATGTGTTTGCACATGTGTGAACAAAAGATATACAGTTTTTGGTTCATAAAGCAAACAATAAAACTTGTAGCTCTGGATTTATTTCCATGTATCCTGAGGTGCTGGATAAATTAGAACAATAGGCAGTCCTAGGGGTACTGCCTCTTTATGGTCCTCTGTATAGTAATTATCTACCAGATCACACGTTTGCTGACTTATAGAGCAAAGGTTTGTTGACCTTCAGAGATATTTTGAATCTAAAGGATTATTAAGAAAAAAAAAGTTTGGCTGAAATGTTCATTAGTATCTAAAAAAATACTGTACTTCTTCAGCTTTTGTTGTGAACTAGCCAAATAAAATAATTCAATCAGAATAGATCTGGAAGGGATCTTGGAGGTCTCCTAGTCCAACTGCCTGCTGAAGCAGGAGACCCAATACTATTACAGAAAGGTGGCTGTCCAGTCTTTTCTTAAAAATCTCCAGTGATGAAGCACCTAGAACCTCTGGAGGCAAGCTGTTCCAATGGTTAATTGTTCTCACTGTTAGAAAATTCCTCCTTAATTCCAGGTTGCTTCTCTCCTTGATTAGTTTTCATCTTTTGTTTCTTGTCTTGCCTTCTGGTGCTTTGGAAAATAAGTTGACACCCCCTCTTCTTTGTGGCAGCCCCTCAAATACTGGAATACTGCTATCATGTCACCCCAGTTCTTCTCTTCACTAGCCATACCCAATTTGTGCAACCATTCTTCATATGTTTTTGTCTCCAGGCCTTTAATCATCTTAGTTGCTCTTCTGTGTACTTTTTCCAAAGTCTCAACAGTTTTTTTAAATAATATAGTGACCAAAACTGGATGCAGTATTCCAGGTGTGGTCTTACATGTATACATCCAAACTAGACTGTGTTGTTTCTCTGTATCATATAATATATATGGGTATATGCTTGCTTCATTGATTGACAGGTTTATATAGTGTATATTGGAAGTGGTGACCCTTTGAGAGCTGTATGCAACAAAATTTCATGTTAATATATGCTGATTAGTGTACATTTCAAGTGACAATGAAGTTATTCTAAGTCTAAAGCTAAAGTTATTCTAAATCTTACTAAGGATTTATAAAGCAGTACTAATATTTTTGTTTGATTTTGGTTCTATGTTTCTGTTTATAATCATGTTGCATACAGTACATCTTCTTTTTCATTTCTATTGATCTTGGGGGTTGTAGACTATTTAAGTTAACATGTTAACACACAGAGAGGGACTCCTCCGGGTGCCGTCCACTAGGCTGTGCCAGCGGGCGACGCCTAGGGGAAGGGCCTTCTCTGTGATGGGCCCGACCCTCTGGAATGACTTTCCCCCCGACATTAGAATGACTACGGATCTCCGCTCCTTCCGTCAGAAACTTAAAACCCACCTGTTCCAGCTAGCCGGCTTGGCCTAATTCCACCTTTCCCACCTCAGTTTTATTTCTAAATTTTATGATTGGTTTTATGGTCTGTTTTTAACTTTTATAAATTTGTACAGGGGTTGTTTAATCTGATTTTTAGCTATTTATATGATTGTTTGTATGGTTTTTTAAATTTATTCCTGTACACCGCCCCGAGTCCCTCCGGGGAGAGGGGGCGGTCTAGAAATCTAATAAATTATTAATTATTATTATTATTATTTTAAATGATTTTGTCTAAGAAAAAACAACAACCAACAAAAACACAAAAGTGTAGCCTCGCTCCTTCCTGAACCTCAATTTATATCCTGCTATATAATTAGATGCAAGCTTGAGACAGTGTTGAAAAATGACAAAAGCAGTCACATCAGAAACTGAAAGAAGAACAATAGATATAGAATTCAAGTAGTTTATTTCAGAATGTACCTCTATTTTGAATAGGTGAAAATGATTGCCTTTCACAGCATTAGAGACAGCAATCTAATATTGAAAGTGTCTTCAAACGATGTCATTCAGAGGTTCAGCAAAATGTGAAGTGGCATAGCCATTAATGATGTTTTATAGATCCAGGTCACCTTGAAAATTGCACAAGAGAACAGTCCTCTTTGCATGAAGATGGGAGAATAAGACAGTGATTACAGTAAATGCCATGGGATTTGGCTAAAGCTATCACACACGCTCCAGGTCCCATTAGTACAGCAGTGCCATTTGGTGGATCCTAGGAAGTGTGCTTTTTCTATTGTGGTGCTTGTCTTCCAGAACAACTTCCTCCCCTAAGATATGCACAGCCGTGACCACACTGGCTTTGAGGAAGGCTGTTGAAAAACTTGGCTTTTCACCCAGATCCTGGGGCCAGGATGTTAATGGCTTCTCACCTGGATGTGTATATGTTTGATATGTTAACATGAGTGATTTTAAGTGTTCTTGACCAGTTTTCCTTTAATTGATTGTCAATTTGCATTATGTGTTATGTTTTTCTTGCCCAGAGTTCCCTTGCTAAATAGGTGGTTATTATAGCATACATTTGCTAAACAAACAAGTTAAGCCTAGGTACCGTTTTAGCCAGAAATTTCTTAATTACCTTTGATAAGAATTCAAAGCCATTTTAACAAAGATCAGATATCCAGTTTATGTACTAGCTATCACCTTTCATTGGATCCAATCCAAACATGAGTATACTTTCCCCCGAATAATGAACATTTTACTTTTCTTTTCTAAATTTTTTATTGAATAAACATTAAAAACATTGGACATAGAGCGACCTTTCTGGCTTCCTCATTTCCATACATATTTTAACATAACAACAAATATAATTTCTACTTTTCATACATGGCTACATTAATCTTATTAGCACATCCCTTGTCATCTTTTATATATTTATCTATGTATTATCCAGTTCCAATTTTACAATCTTCAAAATGTTCTGTTCCAACTCCTTTTCCTCATTTTCCAACCATTGATATATTTTATTCCAAATTTTTGATTTCTAGTGACAGTCTATACATTTCTGCACAAATCAAAATTTTCTTTCCTTTTACAAAAGTTTACTTTTCCAAGTCAAGCTGAACTGTAGAATCCAGAAGGGAAGCTACAGAATTGGTCTTCCTCTTAGAGATCATATTTTAATATCTTCCAAAACAGGCTTTGCAGATGAGTTAAATAACTTAATAAATAAGGTAAAATCAAACTCCCACAAGCCGTTCAATTATAAGATCCCAAGACAATAACTATATTCCAATTTTGAACTCACAAGAATGTGGCAATGTTGTATTTTCTCAATTTTATTACAGTAAAACAGAGGGCTCCAACCATGGCAACTTTAAGATTTATGGACTTCAACTCCCAGAATTCCTCATTCAGCCATGCTGGCTGGGGAATTCTGGGAATTGAAATCCATAACTATTAAAGTTGCCATGTTTGGAGACTCCTACAACAAAACTAAGCAGCTGACTTTTTTTTTTTTTTTTTTTTTTTACAAACAGCCACACCAATACTGTTCTCAGAAAAGTATTCTGCTAATGAGATTAAGAGTGTTGAGCAGTTAAGGGTGACTGCGTTGATCATTTTTTTTTTCTTTCCACAAGATCTCTCTCTCTCTGCCATAAAAGGTTTTTTGGGCTGAAGTTTGCAAATCAAGGTTCCTGCTAAATTTAGCAGAATTTAGACACAATTAGTTTGGCAACTTTATCTGAAGCTTATAAGGAAAAAAAAGATTTTACTGTCAAATGTTATTTTATGCTCTTGTTATTTTAATGTCTTTAGGTTCCTTGGTTATTTCTCCATAATTTTATTTGAAACACTTGGAGAGCTGCAAATAACCTCATTCAGTAGCGATAGCTGCTTACAAAGCAAAACAGGAGCAAGCAAATAATAATCCAGGAACAAATCTTCAGTGATGTTTACCAGCTGATGTGCTACTTTTTATAGCTTGACTACAAGCAGTTCTTATTACTCAAGGACTCTACCACCATCACCACACACACAGTTTTGCTACTAAGTATTTCGGACTTTGCATATGGCTCTGCAGGGGTTAGGCTTATGGCAGGTAAAGTGGAGACATGCAAAGGCAAGGAATCCTTGAGTTGGCTTTTGCGTGCTTGCCTGTGCATCTAGTCTTTTCTTTCAAAAATATACCCTCAATCATGGGTGGAATTCTACTGGTTTGGACCGGTTTGGGTGAACCGGTAGCTCCGACAATCACCTGGGAGCAAGCCAGTTCTCCCCGACAATCAGATGGGCCCACCTGCCCGCCCGCGCTATTTTCCTACCTTTATCTTCTCAGCTGATTCACATGACAGAGCAAATCGCGCAATCACCTAAATGGTTATTAATCCAGGAGGATCCCACCACTGCTCTCAATATACAGAAATTGCTACTGGGACTGGAAACAAATTCCCTTCAGAAGAGAAAAGGTTTCCTTCTTCCCATTTGCATCTTCCTCCCTCCAAGTTACTGAAGTTTAATGAAATGATTTCCTCAAGGGGGAAATGAGTGGATTGGATTTCAAGTGCTTGGAAACTGGCCTGCATTTACAGCCATTTGCAGTGTCCTGGGGTCACTTAGCTGTGTTTTTCTTCTAATTTTTGGCAAAACTGGGCCAGAGTCAACTATTGCTTTGCTTAATGACTATTATAAAAAAAGAATATAAAGCCAGGTCTATCACGTGGATGTCCTGCTTTATGACCATCTCGATGGACAGGCTCCACTATAGAGGAAGACTACCTGTACAGTAGAAAGAAATGTGTATTGGTTCTCTTGGTTATAAAATGCAGCTTTAAGACATGATCTATCTAACAGGATATTGGAAACAAAAAAGATGAAGCAAGAATGTGTTTCAGAGGCACAATACATCCTAAACCCAGGGTGGCGAACCTATGACACGTATGCCACAGGTGGCATGCGGAGCCATTTGTCAGGGCACGCAAAGCGTTGCCCTGTCAGCTAGCCAGCGCACTTGTGCAGGCTGGCCAGCTGAGTTCAGCCTTTTTTAAAGCCATTCTTTGCCCTCCCCAAGCTCCAGAGGCTTTATAGGAGCCTGGGGAGGGCGAAAAGAGCCTTCCCCACCCCCAGAGGCCCTCCGTAGGCTTCAGGAGCTTCCCTGAAGCCTCCTGCGCACAAAAAAATGGCCCTATGAGAAAACTGGAAGTTCAAGAACAGACTTCTGTTTGCTCGTATGATCAGGTTAGGCCCTCCGGAAGCTTCAGGGACTTTCAGGAGGCTTCCCAGGCTCCTTCCCAGGCTCCTATAAAGCCTCTGGAGCCTGGGGAGGGCAAAAAAAGCATGCAGAAAATGGGGGGAGCGCCTCTCATGCATGCATGCGCACTGGGGGTTCACGCGTTGCATTATGGGTGTGGCACACCCACGCATGACCCCCCCTGCACTCCCCCCCTTATGGCACATGAGCCAAAAAAGCTTCGCCATCGCTGTCCTATACATTACATGCTGTATATAAAATGGCCTAAGCCCCAACTAGATCTTTCTTTAACCTTATGTGGTTAATAACTATTTTGTTAAAGCTGGTGTGGAAACATTCTGGAAATACTGACCCATATGCCACCTTGGCCTAGCCTTTTTTAAAAAAAACCAAAGTACACTTTACATTAAAAAACCATCCCAATGTACTGGAGTCAAAGCCATCATGTGTGAATCTAGCAAGATGTGCTATAAATGTTTCCTTAATATTCTCAAAGGAGCCTTTTCAACTTGGACTTCAGAGCAGGTAGACTTCCCAGAAAATATTGCAGTGAATTATTTTTTTTTACTTCACGGGGTCTCCACCTTCCTCCCCACTGCCTTCCTGTATTTTCTCTCCTTTTGAAGTAGAACAGTAGTCTTTTTCAAAGCAGATTCGAGATGAAAACGAAGGGAGCTGTCAAATTCTCTCTTTCAAAAAAAGAGCCGTCTGCTTAAATTTCTGCTTACATTATTGCCTCAAGTAAATTATCTTTTCATTAAATCTTGCCCCCCTCCCCCCAGACAATTGCTGATCAATGATGTAATATTTCTAGACTCCAGCCACCATCTCAGCTCCTACATTTTTCTTCACCAGAATAATTACAACTTGTTAAGTAGAACAAATTTGCACTTAATTTCATGATGAAACAAACAAGGCCTTGAAAAAGAGATGGAAGGCTGTTACTATTTTTATATCCCATCATTGAATTGATCGTGTGATAACAAGTCACTGTGTTCACTCATAGTGACCATATAGGTAGACTTTCTCCAGGATGATTTGTCCCCAATATGATTCTTCAGATCTTCCAACGTTGCACTCATCACTACTGTAATAAAGCCCACGGACCTTGCTGCTGATCACCTCTTCTTCTCTTTCATCCAGTTTTCCCAACATTGAATCTTTTTCCAAGGTACCAGGTCTATAACATCTCTGAAGTAGAATATTTTGAACATGATCATTTGTGCCTTGAGTGAAAACTCTGGGCTGATTTGTTTCAGGACCCATTGACTTCTTTTTATGGCTGCCCATGGTATTCTCAGACATTTTCTCCAATACTAAAGTTCAAAGCATCAATACTCTTCCTACACAGTGCTTCAAAGTTCAATTTTCACCTCCAGAGACCATCACAAAGAATCCTATTGCTTGTACTATTCTGATCAACATTTTCTTAAATGCTACTAGTGAACTCAATTATTGAGCAACTTTTATTTTAGGCATACCCCACTTTTCAATTAAAATGTTTCTTAACACACTTCACAACAATAAAAGGTAAAGGTTCCCCTCACACATATGTACTAGTCGTTCCCAACTCTAGGGGGCGGTGCTCATCTCCATTTCAAAGCTGAAGAGCCAGCGCTGTCCGAAGACATCTCTGTGGTCATGTGGCTGGCATGACTAAACACCGAAGGCACAGGGAATGCTGTTACCTTCCCAACAAAGATGGTTCCTATTTTTCTACTTGCATTTTTATGTGCTTTCGAACTGCTAGGTTGGCAGAATTCACAACTATAACATCAGGTAAAAATAAATCTTGTTTCCTAGATAATATCCTCTTTTTTTCACCCTAGGGCACAAACTCTAAAAGGATTTTCCCCTCTGTCCCAACTCCAGAGAAATAACCTTTGAAAGGTTAACCATGTTTATTGGCCCCAATTGAGAACTGGATCACAGAAGCCACTACTAGCCAGAAAAATTCATAATGTGGCTGGGAATTAATCTGGAAACTCTGAAATATGGCCCCTAGCGATTGCTGTACTCTGAGTAGACTTGGGCCATTTTCATTCTGAACCTGGTATGTGCAATAAGCAGACTTACTAGCCTTAAGCAACTCTTAGAGGTTTTTTTTTTAATAGGATGCATTTCCAGCAATAAAATACAAGGAGCCCCAAGCTAACCAGATGATGTCATGACTGATCACTTACCATTGCAAAATTTCCCAAAATATTCCCGTGCCAATTGTGAATTATTTGCTGATAAGGAAATCACTGCCAATCCAACTAGTAAAGAGCACTGCAGACACATCAAAGTTTTGAAACCTTGTGTGGGAACAGATGATCTCAGGGGTTTCGTGCCAATGGTTGAGCATCAACTAGCTGAAATCTGTGCTCAACTATTAGCCAGAAAAGCCTGTTGGTGTTTGTTATTAAGTCTCTGTGAGCAATATAAATGTACGAACTTGTAAACTTGCACATATACATGGTACCTCAATGTTCCCAACATGTAAAAATAGTCCTAGCAGTTTGAAAAATTGGTGAAGGGAAGGTTGGTAATTTAAAATTATATGAAGGTTCAATATACTAGTATCTACAACTGGTGGGGCAAGTGAGTCCTTAAAAGATAAGTCTTAAAAGATTCTTAAGTTTTCAATAAAACCTGGTATAGACTCCTTTAGCATTGGCCATTACATTATTCTGATATCTTTCTTCTTTCCCCTTCCAATGCTCAGTTAATTTCCTATAATAATTTAATTGGGTTATTTATAAGCTTATTCCTTTCTTAAAAGTGTGTGGTTATTTTTCCTTTGAAGATTCTTTGGCCTTGAATGCAGATCAATTGCTTTTGTGTGAGGGTAATAGCATTTTGCTGATCTAAGCGTCCACATATTTAAGAAGCTGAGATCACTAACTGATGGTTAAAAATGGGATTAAGCAATATATGAACCTCAATTTCCTTGGACTCTCCTCCAAACAAGGCAGTGGTCCATACACCTATCACATAAAACTTGGATCAGTTTTTAAAGCAACCGCAGCAGCTTTGCACCTGGTTGCTTTAATTCTTTGAGGACAGCTGTACATCTTGTACCAGATGTGAAGTGCCCCCTGCAAGTGCTTTGCACAGCTCTTAAAGTTATTTCCTGCTTCTCCCTGGGTGGACCCAGTAATGAAGTGACCACTTCTCCCAGTTCTCTCAGGTTTATTTCCCTGGAAAAGGGAGGAAGTTTTTTCTTTTTTTCTTACTGCGTTCTTGTGTTCTGTGATGCGTGCATTTATCCTCCTCTTTGTTTGTCCTATATATGTTGCCGGGCAGATTTTGCATTTTGTCCTATATATGTTGCCGGGCAGATTTTGCATATGCAAACAAACAGGAGGATAAATGCACGCATCACAGAACACAAGAACACAGTAAGAAAAAAAGAAAAAAACTTCCTCCCTTTTCCAGCACCTTAAAGCTACAGGACATGAAATCAACTTTGAAGGAGCCAGGTTAATCTCCAAAACAGAACACCTCAACAAGAGAATAATTATGGAAGCCATCGAAATAGAGAAACACCCCCACAACATGAATAAACGTGATGATACCTCCCGCCTACCAAACATCTGGAAATCAGCCCTAGTCAACAAACGAACACCACCCACCACCCAGGCCGTTACAAAACAACAATGCACACACAGCCAGCACCAATCAGCACCAATCTACCAATCATGATACAACCACACAACCAATCATTCCACTTACTGAAACAAAGCCAGCACCTTTCTATAAAGTAGAATAATAATGGTGAAATACTTTTCACATATTTGCATTATCTGTTATTACAATATTTCCTTCTTGTAACATTAGTATCATTTTCTTTTCTGTTTTTACAGTTTATATGGCAACCATTTCCCTTGTTTATTTGCAGATTCATAATCACCTTTTCCCTACCTTTCTTACTGTTCACATAGATAATTGCCTTTGTAGAAGCGTAATTTGGTGGCTAATAGTTTTCCTCTCTGGGGAGTTTTTAAACCCTTCTTTTTTTTTAATCTCATCAAAAATTACTTGTACTTTCTCTTGCTTTTTTTTTAATCCACTGTTAAATTATATAAGATATTCTCTCATAAAGCTTTGCTTGCATCCAACCATTCTCACTTCTGTGCCTTTATTAAGATTATTCTCAAAAAATTATTATAACTTCATTATACAATTCTCTATTACCCTTTCCGTTTGCAACAATATCTCATTCATTTGCCATCTGCCATTTTTCCTTTTAAAAATTAAAGTCACTGATTTATGGTTTTATAAAATCTTTGGTACTATCTCCATTTTAGGAATGTTAGTAGCCAAAGTCGCAGAAATCCAAATCCTATCAATTCTGGAAAAAGATCTGTGTCTTTTATAAAAATATACATATACTTTGAGTCACCATTTTCATATCTCCATACATCAGCAAGCTCCAAATTGTTCATTAGATTAAAGAAAACTTTTGGTAGCTTGCCTTGTGCATTTTAAATACTTTTTTCAGATGTTCTATCTTTCTTTGGAGAAACCATCCCATTCCAATCTTCCAGCAAACAACAATTTTCATCAAGAAAGTTCAACAGTTTATCCATAAATCTAGCTGGGTCTTTCTGGGTGAGGACATACAGTATGGCAGGTTAAATAACCCTGATAGCATCTGTATGAGCAGCAAGAGCACTGTAACAAAAAAATACAGGTGGCAATAAGGAGAGATCAGGAGATTGGCCACTTGTACTCTGGATAGCTGCTTCTCATGAAGAGATTGCAGAAATTGTAGAATATAAATGACTCTTGAAAGAGAAAAAAATCATTATCAGAAAAAGTTAAAACAAAATGCAATTTACTTACAAGAAATGCATATTATAAAAAATGGATATAAAATATTTCATCACAAAAAATTGGGTGAAGAATTTATTTCAGTAGAAATATGAAAAAAATGAAATGGAGTTGTTTTGTATATAAATTCTCAACTGCGCCCAAAACTTATACTAACCCATGGCTATGGCAGATATGTTGGGGTGGAAGTTAATCTATAGAGGGTTAAAACTTTGATATTGGTAATTTATGCTCCAAATGAAGGTAAAACAGCACTTTAAAAAGGATACCTCTGGGGCTCTTTTAAGCTTTCCCAAAATGTAAATATTTTACTGCATCTGCCACCAGTTGTCAGATCTTCCTTCTAGTAATCTGGCAACATTAATTAGGCAGCAATCTACTTAGTTAGATTTATGTATCTAATAAGTCACATTGTGTAGCTTACAATACCATTGATAAAAACGATAAAATACATAGTAGGAAATAAAAAGCAGCTGAACTTCATAAACAACAGTCAGCAAAGCTAAGAAATAGATTCTAACACACACCGGAGACCCTAGGCGTGGACGCAAAGCCAAGTGTTGAGGGTCTTTTAAAAGATCAGCAGGTTTGGTGTTGATCTAATCTCAGATGGAATGATATTCCACAGGATGGGCATCATGTCAGAAAAATTCTCTTGTTGGGCTCCACCAGACAACCCTCTGCCACTAATGGTACCTGGAGATGATGGTAAATCACATAGGATGAGATGGGTAGAAAAACATTAAATCCTAAAACAAGAACAAGTCTCTTAAAATCCTGATTAATAATATTCGATTAAGATTTTGGGAAAGGGATTTACTTTTAAATGACACACTTAACATAGAGACAATTTATGATGACCAAACCCTAAACTGTTTTGAGTTGAAATAAGAGTTGAAATACTAAAAAAGACAAGAGATGATGGGTAGATATAGAATATGTCTTAATATGGCAATTGCTTCGGTTAGAAAAGGTTAGAAAACAGAGGTAGAAGGTAGAAATTGGGAAAATAGTATTATATATATTGATATATAATAGAATACATGATAATTACTGTGTATATGTAAATGTTAGAAGCTGAAAGATTATTATTATTATATATACCTAAATGGTATTATCATCGTTATTTGTATTGTGTATAAAGTACATTGAAGGGGATGTGGTGGCTCAGTGGCTAAGATGCTGAGCTTGTCGATCAGAAAGGTTGGCAGTTCAGCGATTTGAATCCCTAGCACCACATAATGGAGTGGGGTCCCATTACTTATTCCAACTTCTGCCAACCTAGCAGTTTGAAAGCATGTAAAAATGCAAGTAGAAAAATAGGAACCACCTTGGTGGGAAGGTAACAGCATTCTGTGCACTTTCGGCATTAATCATGCTGGCCACATGACCACAGAATCGTCATCAGACAGCACTGGCTCTTTGGCTTAGAAACGGAGATGAGCATCGCCCCCTAGAGTGAGGAACGACTAGCACGTATATGTAAGGGGAACCTTTACCTTATCTTATAAAGTACATTGTCTCAGACAATACACTGTTTACCAAGCACTTATGTATGTTAAAGGAAAAAAACATAAATAAAACTATTAAAAAAACAACCTAAAATGTTATCTGCACACTTACAACAAAAGTGGCCATGCGTTTGCCATTTCTGGAAAGATGGAGGATGCATCTGTTGATTGTCTGGGTCAGTGGTCGGCAAGCCGCGGCTCGCGAGCCACAAGCGGCTCTTTAGACATTTTAATGCGGCTCTTCTGTGTGCCGGATTATTATCCTCCCTAATCATTGTGGATCGAAAAGAAAAAAGGGAAAGGGGCGCTTGTTTTGAAGCGCCTGCTCCCCTCCCTCCTCTCAGGCACTTCAAAACAAGCGCCCCTTTCCCTTTTTTCTTTTCGACCCACAATGATTAGGGAGGATCCTGAAGTTGGGCGGGGACGAGAAGCGAGGAGGCAGAAAAAGAAACGCAGGCTAAGGAGCTTCCCCCCGCCCCCTCCCAGCAAAAATCTAACCGGGGAGCCGGGCCGTTTCTTTTTCTGCCTCCTCGCTTCTCGTCCCCGCCCGACTTCAGGATCCTCCCTAATCATTGTGGGTTGAAAAGAAAAAGGAAAGGGACGCTTAAAGGTTCAAACAGTAGAGCAAACGCTTCAGAGGCAACAGTTTTCACGGGGAATTAGAACAGAGAGCCCTGGAGTTTCGCTGCCCACCCGGTCAGACCTCGCTTTCCTCGCATGATTGGCTAATTTGCTACTGCCCGGCTCCCCGGTTAGATTTTTACTGGGGGGGGGGGGGGGAGAAGCTCCTTGGCCTCCGTCTCTTTTTCTCCCTCCTCGCTTCTTGGGGCTCCACCAATGGGGGAGCAAGGCCCAGCACCAGGCTTTGGGCTAACACAGGGGTCTGCAAAGTTGGCTGTTTTAAGACTGGTGGACTTCAATTCTCAGAATTCTGGGAATTGAAGTCCACCAGTCTTAAGAGCCAATTTTGCAGATCCCTGGGCTAATATGATTGATGCCCTTGGTGGACTTCAATTCTCAGAATTCTGGGAGTTGAAGTCCACAAGTCTTCAAGCTGTCAGGTTTGAAGACCCCTGGGGTTTTTTTTTTCTAAAGGGTTAGGGGTGCAAGGATCTTGTAACTTGACAGTTTTAAGACTTGCGTGCTTCAAATGCCAGAGTTTATTGAAACTAAAAACAGTGTACCATCCTATGTATTTTCGGTTTTAAAAATGTGGCTCACAAAATAAATTTCAATCATGGTTTTGGCGAGATTTGGCTCAGTTGAAAAAAAAGGTTGCCCACCACTGGTCTGGGTAACTGCTATGAGATTTCCTTTTAATGCAAGAAACACCTGTTACTTCGATAGGCTGGATACATGCCCCCTCTGTTTCTTTAGATGTTTGAGGTGGTCATGTTTAGATGTTCAGTGGTCATGGGGGAGGAAGGATCAAGACTGCATATGCCAGGATGGATGTTGCAAGACTTGGCTTGCTACTTTATTTGTTTCACATGTATACGAAACCAGTGAATGAATTATTCACAGATCCGTGATGATTCATCATTATCCCAGCCTGACCAAGAGATGCAGCAAGGGTCCTTACTCAACAATTTTGAGTTTGAATGGGATGGTTGTATTACTAATCTAACACTATTGCAACTCTTTGAACTGAACAGTTTGGTGTAGAGTTAAGATGCTGGAATAAAAAGCAGCCCTAGTCCTAATTTAGGCATAGTCAGCTGGTTGTCTTGTCCAGTTACTCTCTCTGTCAGCTCACCTCACTTTTATTATTGTAGGGAAAATAGGAGGAAGGAGCATCCTTAGTCTGATGTAATCGGCAATAGTAGGACTGTTAATCAACCTCCCTCCCCCCGATCTTATTTCAAGATGTTTAGCGTAGCAAAACATGAAGTCATAGCTTGCTCATATTTGAAACACAGACCATACCAGTGTAACTAGCCTAATAGAATAGAATTCGTTTTGGCCAAGTGTGATAGGACACACAAGGAATTTGTCTTTGGTGCATATGCTCTCAGTATACATAAAAGAAAAGATACATTCATCATGAATCATAAGGTACAACACTTAATGATAGTCATAGGGTACAAATAAGAATTGAATAATAGACTGGGATTGTGAAAAGAACCTGTATATACACACAACGTTGAATGTACTGAAGGAGAGGAGCCACATGAGAAAAAATAAAATTATCTGAGCACAAAAGCAAAAATTAACATCTTTACTGTAGATATTTTTTCATTTTTACCAGAATCGTACAGGACGGGACAAGGAAAACTTTTATATTTTTACCTGGAATTAGGCTATCTTTGATATCTTTCCTTTGTCAACAGTTTATTGGGGGTGGGGGAATCAGGAAGTGGCCAATCTGGGCATTGCTTCCCCTCTGTATCAAATCTCCTCTGAATGGCTATCATGAGATTTGCAGGGTGTTGTCAATTTGTCACAGGTATGGGAATCAAAAGCTTTCCATTCCTCCCCACTGCCAAAAAAATAAAAACATAAAAAAGGTTTAGTAGAAACACTCTATTCCCACTGCAAAGGGCAGAGTACAGGAAGGAATGACCCAGTCCTTCGTCATTTCATAGGTATACATTGCAGTGCACAACAAGTCCTTTATGTGAACTCAATGAAGTAGTAGCTGTTTCAAATCTCAAACAAAATATAAGCGAGTTTGATTGTGGTTTGAAAAGAAAACTATTGGAAAGAAAACAGATCTTGTACTGAATGAGGTCCTGTGCGGGATTAACACGCCGTTTGTGATGCTGAACTGAATACTAACAGCTTTGTTAGCTGGCAAGTGTGAAACCCTGAAGAGTTTTGTGATTTTTATTGTACAGCTTTTCACGGTGTAAAATGATCGGGCAAATCTAGCTTCAAAGAATGGTAGAGTTACATCAAATACATCAAACTACCTCTCCTTCTCCTGTTTAAAAAGAAAAGAAAAGCAGAGGGAATTTAAAAGGGGGGAAAAATCTAGAGATTCCTCATTTTTCTGAACATATATAAACGAAAAAATAGAGTTTAAAAGAATTTTAATTTGAAAAAGCTAATTATCTCAAAACATATTATTATAAGTAGTTACTTGTTTACTTTCCCTTAACCACTAACATTTTAAAAATCAAAATCAGTATGAGGAGAGGGACTGGGAAGTGTTCAATAAATATAAAAACCTATAAACAAATCAAAAAACAAAAATGAAACAAAATCATATATTCATGGATGCTTGAATGCATGTTATATATGTAAGAATGTAAACATGCGAATGAATGCTATACATATTTCATTATACCCATCCTAAGCCAATGTTCATCAATGTGATTTAATAATGAGTTGTTAATTACAGCCTTTAAAGACCCTTGAGTAGTTTAGCCATTCATTGATTACTTTTCGATGCTGAAGATAAGTCTTTTAGCTATAGAGAGGGTACAAAGTGCACTTTCTTTGTCCTGATGTCAATTTCCATACAATAGGAATATAGCTCGAGATAGCTGAGAACATTATAGTTTGTGTCAAAGTTAATACATGTAATGACTTCCTCCCAAAAAGGAACAAAGAACATTATAAAAGCCCATGTTTAAATGGAGCATTAATATTATTGCATCTGTAGAAACATGGCATTTACTTCAGCCTTTTTTTATATTAGCATAATGGAATCCAGAGATTTTTGGTATCAAAACTGACATCTTTCCTCATTGATTTGGCAGAATATGAATCTCTCTTTTTATTCCATTCAATCATTACAAATTTTATAATGAGTAATGGGAGGGGGGGGGTGTTGAATCATAGGACTTAGTAAGATGAAACACTCTTGAAAATGCTACAGATGCAAACTGGAATGTCAATAGATGTCACAACAGTCAACACTGCCACTGAGTCACACTTGGCAGATGTGTGTCTTTTAAAGTGACAAATAATAAACATTCATTTTCATCTATTCGGCGATCGAAGTATAAATCCCAAATTCCACTCAAAATTTCCATATAACTGTTGTTCATTCTGAGGTTATACCATAGCATCAACTGAGAATATGAAAAAGGATAAAAAATGCCACAATTTCCAAGTCAATTTATTAATAAGAGTGACTATTTCATAGAGTTTTGTCAAAGTAGCCTAATCTCGAGATTTATGTGGGGAAAATGAAGGGCAGAAGCAGTATGCATGTATCCTATCTTGACTTGACCTAAAATAAAAGTGGGTTAAATATGTGTGTCTCTGTGTGTATGTGTGTGTTGAATTTGTGCTGATAAATAAATAAAGGGAGACTAGTATAGATCTATTTCAAGCTATTTAGCTCTCATCAGCTAGCCATACCCTTCCTGGGAATCGAACGAGAGCTGTATTGCATATTAGGCTGATGTAATTGCCACTAAGCCACAGGCTCTCTTCCTTATCAGCTAGGCCAGGGAAATAGGTATGTATTTGTGTTATAGAAGGTTTCTTTTTCTGCTCTCCAAAGGGCTAGTTGTTTGAATTTGTCCCAGAGTGCTGGGTGGATTTTGTTGCTGAGTTTGAGGTGAAGAGTGAGTAGGTCCCGGTTGGTTTGGTTCTATAAGACAGAAAAACACTCCAACAAACTCTACAGACTAGAAAAACGACAGAAGCCTAACCCCCCTCCTCAGCAACTCATGAAACAAACAGTACACAACATATCAGACAGAACCCTCACCACAGCTGAAACCAATGTCCTTTCCAGAGGATTCAACTTTGCAGTTGCCCCTAAACACATCCCCACTGAAGACATCATATGCGGAGTTGAAGCTACACTCATCAAAATCAACGCAGATGAAGCCAATAAAATCAGACTTGCAGTCAGCAACGTCCTTTGCTCCAGCATTCCACCCAGAAGCAACTTACAGCAACAAGAAGAAAAAGCACTCTCCAACCTGAAGAAAGACAACAACATAATCATTCTCCCAGCAGACAAAGGAAACGCCACAATGGAACACATCTGACTACCAAGCCAAACTATCCAACCTACTCCAAGACCCTGCTTACAAACCTATAAACACAGACCCCACCACCTACCTGGAAAAAACCACCAAATCCAAAATAAAAGCCTCTGCCATCAGTGAAGAGATCCAGCAAAGAATCATCCCCAGAGAGAAATCTTCCAGATGCCCCAAACACTATGGACTCCCCAAGATACACAAAGAAGGAACACCACTCAGACCCATAGTCAGCTCCATAGGCTCACCTCTCCAGAACCTTGCCAAATTCCTCGCCAAACAACTCCAACCCTACGCAGAATCCATCACCTCAAACGTGCAAAACTCACTCCACTTCATAGAAACAATAAAGAAACAAAACTTACAACCCAGTGACCTACTTGTGAGTTTCGATGTCATATCCCTCTTCACCCAGGTGCCCATAAAAGAAGCCTTGACAGCCATCCAGAAGAAACACAACCCCCCTAAACACATCCTAGACCTGACCAACCACTGCCTAACCAACACATATTTCATCCATAATGGACAAAGATACAAACAGATAGAAGGAGCACCCATGGGATCACCCCTCTCTCCTGTCATTGCAAACTTATACATGGAACATTTTGAAACCAATGCCTTAGACAAATCTGAA